>NC_133343.1:16390229-16490229 GCF_030506205.2 Paramisgurnus dabryanus
AGACACTGATTATCAATAACTATCAAAAAAAGTTGAACTTTGCACTCATTGTCGCAACACCACGGTCAAAAGTATGAAGAGGCGGTGCCACAAATACTACAATGGCTATCATTTATGATAGGAATGAGATATCAACACGAAACTTGGTACACATATGTATAGACCCAGGCCAAGGTCACATGCAAAAAATTGCAGAGATTGTCCACTAGGTGGCGCTATAACCTAAGAAAAAATAACGATAACTATAGCATATGTATACAACACATAAATATTTGTCTGACCTACTTTTTATTTTGCACATAACATCTGCTTTCAGAGTCTTATAAGGGTCTTTTAGGATAATTACATATCTTAGAAAACATGACGACCAACAGCCAGCCAGCATTAACCATGTACGAGTCCAGCGTAATGGTGTGCCATTACAACTAAACTGATGGGCCTGTTTGTCTTATGTTCTCAAGTGTCTTTGATGATTTTTGGCTCATCATTCCGGAAATATTTGCATCTAGAACAACGGGAGTTACGTTAACTGTGCCCTAGATCAATGGTTCTCAAAATTATTCCTGGAGGCCCACTGCTCTGCACATATACGAAAGTCTTCTATTTTAAACAAATCTACTTTAATCATCAGTAGAGATTTGTATGAACTGAACTGATTGTGTCAGATGAGAGAAACATACAAAATGTTCCGAGCATTGGGTCTTGAGAAACCAATGCGGTTCACTGAGTTGAAAGTACTGCTCTAGATGTTTATGTTTATATGAAAAACAATTTTATGAATTTGCTGTACTATCTGGGCAAATATCAATATGAAACATAAAATAAAATTTTGTCGTTGTATTACTGGATTTGATGTGATGTCACATAGTGAGGTGGGCACCATTTGTAACCTGTATTCTTTATTTCATTTGTAGCTGCTGTTATGTTCCTTTTGTCCATGGGTTTGCATCTGCATGAAAATTATTATAAGATTTAATGATTTGCAGTCATTTACCTCATTAAAACTAAAAGACTTGAGGTAATCAATTCAAGCATTTTGAAATGTGACATTTTCAAAATGGGCCAGACTAAGTATATCTAACTAATTAACTAGTAATGTGAAGCTTATGACAAAATATTAACAGTTTTATTAAGATCAGACAATATATGTCTTTCCAAGACTAGGGCTGGTTGAATAAACATACAGTAGCCATTAAGTAAAGACTGTGTTTTAAGGACTAGTCTGAAGAACTAGTAGTTAGTTAGGGCTAATCAGTCTTACTATTTGGATTTAAATATAATTTAAATAATTTAAATATTTTTTTCATATGATACTTAAAGCAGTTATGTTTAATCATGAAGACAAAAATGTATGACTAACTTTGAATACTAGTCTTAGAGATTCATGTTACTGACCATTGGTTTATGTGTAGTTACAGACTAAAATTAAGGCTTAAGTTTTAGTTATCTTACTTGAAAATAGCTTACACTGGCCTACCTTTAAATATATCTGGGCCATAGTTTTGTCTTAAGATGTACACCAGTAATGTTTTTTATAAGGTTTGTTTGTAAAAAGTACCTAAATGTTTTTACATAACTAATGGCTAGTCATGCATCAATTTAAACCTGTGGGAAACAACCCTATGAAGTTATAAAGCTTCAAATGTTGTCTTAGAATTCTTCAAATCCTAAAGATCACTTCACACTGGTCAGACAGACTCCAACAGACGCGTCTGTTGGAGTCTGTCTGACCAGTGTGAAACCCCTGTTGGAAGTTGTTGGATCAAAGTAAATGAGACTTTAGAATGTGGTTGTCTGTTGGTGTCTGTTGGAGTTGGTAGTTGTCTGACCAGTGTGAACTGGCCTTAAAGGTATGAAAAAGATTGCTGTAAATATGTGGATCCTTAAAGAACAATAATAGGCCAACATTAGAAATAATAACTAATAATCACACATAAAGAGAATAAATATTTGGTTATCAGTAGCTTTAGTATTCTAATCTATTTTCCATAACATAAACACGTCATGCTGTGTCTTATAAAGTTTTCAATAATTGTTTATAGAATTATTGCAATGAAATTGTAATGTTATGATACACTTGGTTATTTTAAATATAAATGTTTACTGAAAACTTACTCTAGCACAGCACGTGTGTGAACACAAGGCAAGGCAAGGCAAGGCAAGGCAAGTTTATTTGTATAGCACATTTCATACACAGAGGTCATTCAAAGTGCTTTACATAGAAATGAGAAAACAATATATAAAAGAGAAAAAAGAAAATTTAAAAATAATAGATACACAATAAAATCACAATAAAAAAAGATACATGAGAATTTTGAATAACAATTAAAGAAAATGAATGTGATTTTAATAAAAACAGTTTAAAATGTTAAACAGAATAAAACAGGAGTAATAGTGGCTTGAGTTAAAGGTGCAGTCAGTGTAAAGCAGCACAGTGCTCATTCAGTAAATGCAGAGTTAAACAGATGTGTTTTTAATCTAGATTTAAAAGTTAGTATTCTAATCTATTTTCTATTTTCTATTTACAAATAAGTGCTTAATAGCAAATCTGACTGACATTTGCTTAATGACATCATATTTGTTATTAACTCCATTTGATATAAACAACACATCTGGATCAGTTATGTATGGACATAGCCAGTTGTTAAATATAAAAAATGTACAGCTTTAGTACTATTTTTAGGCCTACTATAATATGACAGAGGCTGTCATCTGAAAAACTTGTATGTTTGCACATCATATCTATGTCAAAGAATATATATGTTCTATAAGAACAATTACTTTTGTTTAAAAAAATAGTCTAAAAGATTTAAACAAGCAACCATTTAGTAAGACCTAGATCTCTATGAATTAAAATGACTGTTTCAGATGAGAGAAACATACAAAATGTGCAGAGCATGTTTGTGTATATGTTCCTTTTGTCCATAAAGATATATTCGGTTTAATAACTTGCATACCTCACTTTATTTACCTAATGAAAACAGAAAGCCTTCATGGTACTCGATTAAAGGACATGAACATGAATCTGCTAAATGAAATGATATTTGTTATTGACACGATTTAATAACACCATCCACCATTCAGATAACGTATCTGGTTTTGTTTTATTAAATTGTTTCAGTTCTTACACTCAACAACAGTAAAGCCAGTGCAGTACAATTTTCTCTACACTGTATAATACAAATACAAAAACAACTTTGCAGAAGTATAGCTATCACACAGTCATTTTGAAAACGGCCCTGACGAACGGCCCCTAAAGCTTATGACAAAGCATACAAGTATTATTGAGATCTGGCAATATACTCAAATTCCTTATTGTGGTTTTTAGGTGCAATTTTCCGTTATGTCCACTAGATGGCTGTAGAGGATCAATCACTGGCTGACATTTGCACTCACAGAAAACCCAGAAGATGATTACTCTTTAACTAAGTCTACTATTAATAGAACTCTGTACACATTTAAAGGTGCAGTGTGTCATTTTTAGAAGGATCTCTTGACGAAAATGCAAAATTATATACAAAACTATATTATCAGGGGTGTATAAAGACCTTTCATAATGAACCGGTATGTGTTTATTACCTTAGAACGAGACCTTTTTATCTACATACACTGAGGGTCCCCTTACATAGAAGTCACCATTTTGTGCCGCCATTTTTCTAAAGAAGCCCTTAACGGACAAATTTTTTTACTAAGTTGTTTCCGACGATGACATGTTTGTCTGGTGGCGGCTACTGTAGCTTGTGTTTCAAAAGCGAGGGGTGAGCAGTGGACTAAGCCATTGGTTGCAATTCGTGACCTCACCACTAGGTGCCGCTAAAATGTACACACTGCACCTTTAACTTCATGATTTTACTGTTATAATATTAAAATCACATTAAGTGAAAGACTACCACTTCAATTGTTCTGAGTTATCAGTTTTAACACTCATGTCATTTTATGATAGCTGTGAAACGTGAACATAATTTTGGAGGCACTTACACAACATTTGCAGTAAGAATTATATATTTTTTTGTTTTTTATAAAAAAAAACTACATACCAAATGAGTGTATAACCATGTCAATATTAAGTCTTGTTCTTTAACAGTCTTGTTTCTCCTTTCTCAGGTAAACGTGTGTGTGTACAATATACAATGCAGAATATCTATATGGCCATGTCCTTAAACGTCTTGTGATCTAAATGGCTTGAACCCCGATAATCGCTGCTAGCAGCTATATTTCTTTTTATTATTTTTCTTCTGCCGTAAAACGGATCGTGCAGACCAAACCGTAAGGCCTAGAGACTTGAGACTTGGCCAAATGGTAGGACCCAATTTGGGGAGAGGTTGATAGAGTTTCAACCCGATTGGCCTATAGGTGGCGCTATAGCGATAACAAACGCGTTGATGCTCATAACTCCCAGAATTCTTGTCCAAATGTCAAGTGTCTTATATCCCTGGATTCCTTGCGTCAAGACGAACAAAACGTATATCTCCGATTTCATTTCCGTCATGAAAATTTTTTCGCTATTTTCGATTTTGTCGAAAAAAATTAAAACGAACTAGTCCTAGGTTTTTTGTCCGATCGGAACCGTTCCAGTGCTGTAATATTCCTTGGAGTGTGAATATGAAAAGTTATCAAAAAAAAGTTGAACTTTATACTCGTCGTCGTCAAGCCACGCCCAAACGCCCCCAATGGGCGGAGCCTCTTGGACTTCAATGGCTGTAACTTGGGATTGGAAAGAGGTATCGAAACCAAATTTGGTACACATATACAGCGGACTATTCTGGGGTCACGTGCAAAAAATTGCATCGCTTGACCACTAGTTGGCGCTATAACACTACTTCAACTTTGAAGAGCTGTAACTAGAGAAATATGGGACCGATCAACTTGAGATTTGGCACGGGTGCTCTTGGTCTAGGGTACTATCTGTGTGGGAAAGGAATTTCGCGTAGCTCAAAAAACATGGCCGCCATCGGCCAATCAAGAAAAAGCAGCTATTGGGCAGGGTTAACGGAGGCCGATCGAAACGAAACGTGGTGGACCTGTTTGTCTCTTGGCCATGAAGGTCTGTGCAGAGTAAGAAAAAATTCGGCCTCCGGGAGGCGCTATCACGTTTTTTCAATGTTTAAGTGATTGTGTATTATGCAGTGTTTCAGATATCAACAAGATCTTTATATCATTTAATAGAGCTACATTTAATGAACAACTTTTCCTCAAGAAGCACTTGTCTCAGTCGAATCGTTTGTTAGATATTCATAATTTTCTCTTAAACCTACTTTTGCGAACTAGTCCTAGGTTTTTTGACCGATCTGAACCAATCCAGTGCTGGAATATTCCTTAGACACTGAATATCAATAATTATCAAAAAAAAGTTGAACTTTGCACTCGTCGTCGCAACACTACGGTCAAAAGTACGAAGAGGCGGGGCCACAAATACTTAAATTGCTATCATTTATGATAGGAATGAGATATCAACATGAAACTTGGTACACATATGTATAGACCCAAGCTGAGGTCACATGCAAAAAATTGCAGAGATTGTCCATTAGGTGGCGCTATAACTTAAGAACAAATAACCATAACTATAGCATATGTATATGACACATAAATATTTGTCTGACCTACTTGTTATTTTGCACATTACATCTACTTTCAGGTTCTTATAATGGTCTATGAGGATAATTATTTATCTTTGAAAACATGCCACTCAACAGCCAACCAGTATTAACCATGTACGAGTCAAGCCTAATGGTGTGTGATTACAACTAAACTCATGGGACTGTTGGTCTTATGTTTCCAAGTGTCTGTGAGGATTTTTAGTTCATCTTTCTGAAAATCTTTGCATCTAACACAATGTGTGCAAAGTAAACAGTTCTCTAGATCAGTGGTTCTCAACACACCTGCTTCACATAATCAGCACAATAGTAGAGATCTCTATTAACTAAACTGATTGTGTCAGATGAGAGAAACATACAAAATGTGCAGAGCAGTGGTTCTCCAGAAACGGAGTAGAGAACCACTGCTCTATATGTTTATGTTTATATGAAAAAACTATTTTGTGAACTAATACTTGGTTTTTCACTCAACACCACTAAAGCCAATGCAATACAATTTCCTGTAGTCTGTGAGCAAATATGAATGCCAAATTGTTATCACCAATTGTACGTCTTATTCCTTTAGTTGTTTAGCTTTGAATTACAAAAACAACTTTTCAAAACTACTAGAATTTTTTCAGTCAACAACAATAAAATCAGCGCAGTACATTTTTCTGTCCTCTGTGTGTAAAGGTATATCAAATACAAAATGTAATGAATTTGAATACCTGCTTTTGTAAGCATAGATTTCATGTGATGTCACACATTGGTGTAGGTGCCATTTGTACGACTGAATTGCAGCATGTGTGTTTAAAGGAACTCATAAAGATATGGATTAAAGTTTTTCATTATCTCCATTTATTTACATCAGTAGCATTAGGATTCTATTCTACCTTCCATGACATAAACGTGTCCTGACATGATGTATAATACAAAGTTGTTACATTTTTATATGTTATTTTTCAAATATTGCACCAAAAACTTCATGTGATAATGCAATTGGTTATTATTCACATAAATGACCTGCTAGAACCCAACTAAAAAGCAGCACTTTATGAAAGTAACACAGACAAATGCTCACCAGCAAATCTGCTGCAAATCTACTAAATAACATGACATTTGTTATTGACATAATTTGATATTGAAAACATATCTGGATCAGTTATTTATTGGCCCAGCCTAAAATCACATGAAAATAATTGCAGAGCTATACCACTATTTGACAATTTAACATGACAGAGCCTAAAAATGTTTCTATTAAAATATGTAACTTTGCTTTATTGTTTCCAAATCCATAAATTAGTATTCTCTTACAATAACACAATAAAAGGATTATATGAAAAATATATACTCTCTGTGTGAAACACAGACCCTCATTAATATACTTAAGAGCATGCTTATCAGGATTTGAGTTAAAAATGTGTCTACCTTTATTTACTTTTAAATATTCAATACTAATTTTATGTTAAATTAATTGTAAAAGGAAAACAATAATTTTAGCCAACAGATGGCAGAAGGTCATCTTCTGCCATCTGCTGGCTAAAATTATTATTTAGTATTTAAAATGTATACTCAATGAAATTGTGTTCACAGGTTTCATCAATGGATGCATGATTTAACTTTATGAAGTCAGTATTATTATGTTAAAATAACATTTCGTCAATCATTCTGACGGTATCCGTTTTAACAGTCATGTGACATTCGAACATAGGATAAACATTTAAATAGGTTGATGAACTCTTAAAGGACACCAAGCATATGGAGATTGGTCATTTATTTCAAAGTCTTATTTCCTAACCCTGCCATTTCTGCTTCTGTGTGTAAATGCATGTATGTGTTTTAGCTTATTCTTCATCATTGCTGTGTTATAGATTAGCCATATGAGACCTATATCTCTATATCAGAACATCGTAGAGAAATTGTGGTGGGCTGTTTTGTCTCATGTTAACAATTTTTGAAACATTTTGTGTGACAAATCTTGCAACAGCATGCACCACATAATTTTCTCTTCAGAAAATTTACCTAATTGGTAACATGTTAGTATTTCATATTCTAAGTATATTTGATAACAATGCAGCAAATCTAAACAGGCATGCCCTTAAAGGTCTTAAAGGTTCATATAATGAGATTTTTTAAAGATGTAAAATAAATTGTTTGTGTACCCAGAGTGTGTATGTGAAGTGTTATCTCAAAATACTCCACAGATCATTTATTATAGCATGTTAAAATTGACACTTTGTAGGCCTGAGCAAAATTGTGCAGTTTTTGGGTGTTTCCTTTAAAATGCAAATGAGTGGATGAAATGCAAACACTGATCACAATGATGGTGGTTTGTTGTAATTGAAATTCAATTGTGCTCTCGATTATTTTATTTTTTATCTTTTTCATGTTTTCTAGGTTGATATAAGCACTGGGGACCCAATTATAGCACTTACACTTGGAAAAAGTCAGATTTTCACGCTATGACCCCTTTAAGGTCCCAGATCGCTTGAACCCCGCTAATCGCTGCTTGCAGCTATATTTATTATTATTATTAGTTATTATTATTCTGCCGTAAAACGGAACGTGCAGACCAAACCGTAAGGCCTAGAGACTTGAAACTTGGCCAAATGGTAGGACCCAATTTGGGGAGAAGTTGATAGAGTATCAACCCGATTGGCCCATAGGTGGCGCTATAGCGATAACAAACGCGTTGATGGTCATAACTTCCACAAATCTTATCCAAATGTCAAGTGTCTTATATCCCTGGATTCCTTGCGTCACGGCGAACAAAACGTATATCTCCGATTTCATTTCCGTCATGAAAATTTTTTCGCTATTTTCGATTTTGTCAAAAAAAAATAAAAACGAACTCGTCCTAGGTTTTTCGTCCGATCGGAACCGTTCCAGTGCCGTAATATTCCTTGGAGTGTGAATATCAAAAGTTATCAAAAAAAAGTTGAACTTTCGACTCGCCGTCGTCAAGCCACGCCCAAACGCCCCCAATGAGCGGAGCCTCTTGATCTTAAACGGCTATAACTTAGGAAGGGAAGGAGGTATCGACACCAAATTTGGTACACATATACAGGGGACTATTCTGAGGTCAGGTGCAAAAAATTGCGCCGCTTGACCACTAGTTGTCACTATAACACCACCTCAACTTTGAAGGGCTGTAACTACGGAAATATGGGACCGATCAACTTGACATTTGACAGGTGTGCTCCTGGTCTGGGGTACTATCTATGTTTAAAAGGAATTTTGCGTAACTCAAAAAACATGGCCGCCATCGGCCAATCAAGAAAAAGCAGCTATTAGACAGGGTTAACGGAGCCCGATCGAAATGAAACGCGGTGGGCCTGTTTGTCTCTTGGCCATGAAGGTCTGTGCAGAGTAAGAAAAAATTCGGACTCCGGAGGGCGCTATCACGTTTTTTCAGTGTTTAAGTGATTGTGTATTATGCAGTGTTTCAGATATCAACAAGATCCTCATATCATTTAATAGAGGTACTTAAAATGAACAACTTTTCCTCAAGCAGCACTTGTCTCAGTCGAATCGTTTGTTAGATATTCATCATTTTCTTTGAAACCTACTTTTGCGAACTAGTCCTAGGTTTTTTGACCGATCTGAACCGATCCAGTGCTGGAATAGTCCTTAGACACTGATTATCAATAACTATCAAAAAAAGTTGAACTTTGCACTCATTGTCGCAACACCATGGTCAAAAGTATGAAGAGGCGGTGCCACAAATACTACAATGGCTATCATTTATGATAGGAATGAGATATCAACACGAAACTTGGTACACATATGTATAGACCCAGGCCAAGGTCACATGCAAAAAATTGCAGAGATTGTCCACTAGGTGGCGCTATAACCTAAGAAAAAATAACGATAACTATAGCATATGTATACAACACATAAATATTTGTCTGACCTACTTTTTATTTTGCACATAACATCTGCTTTCAGATTCTTATAAGGGTCTTTTAGGATAATTACATATCTTAGAAAACATGACGACCAACAGCCAGCCAGCATTAACCATGTACGAGTCCAGCGTAATGGTGTGCCATTACAACTAAACTGATGGGCCTGTTTGTCTTATGTTCTCAAGTGTCTTTGATGATTTTTGGCTCATCATTCCGGAAATATTTGCATCTAGAACAACGGGAGTTACGTTAACTGTGCCCTAGATCAATGGTTCTCAAAATTATTCCTGGAGGCCCACTGCTCTGCACATATACGAAAGTCTTCTATTTTAAACAAATCTACTTTAATCATCAGTAGAGATTTGTATGAACTGAACTGATTGTGTCAGATGAGAGAAACATACAAAATGTTCCGAGCATTGGGTCTTGAGAAACCAATGCGGTTCACTGAGTTGAAAGTACTGCTCTAGATGTTTATGTTTATATGAAAAACAATTTTATGAATTTGCTGTACTATCTGGGCAAATATCAATATGAAACATAAAATAAAATTTTGTCGTTGTATTACTGGATTTGATGTGATGTCACATAGTGAGGTGGGCACCATTTGTAACCTGTATTCTTTATTTCATTTGTAGCTGCTGTTATGTTCCTTTTGTCCATGGGTTTGCATCTGCATGAAAATTATTATAAGATTTAATGATTTGCAGTCATTTACCTCATTAAAACTAAAAGACTTGAGGTAATCAATTCAAGCATTTTGAAATGTGACATTTTCAAAATGGGCCAGACTAAGTATATCTAACTAATTAACTAGTAATGTGAAGCTTATGACAAAATATTAACAGTTTTATTAAGATCAGACAATATATGTCTTTCCAAGACTAGGGCTGGTTGAATAAACATACAGTAGCCATTAAGTAAAGACTGTGTTTTAAGGACTAGTCTGAAGAACTAGTAGTTAGTTAGGGCTAATCAGTCTTACTATTTGGATTTAAATATAATTTAAATAATTTAAATATTTTTTTCATATGATACTTAAAGCAGTTATGTTTAATCATGAAGACAAAAATGTATGACTAACTTTGAATACTAGTCTTAGAGATTCATGTTACTGACCATTGGTTTATGTGTAGTTACAGACTAAAATTAAGGCTTAAGTTTTAGTTATCTTACTTGAAAGTAGCTTACACTGGCCTACCTTTAAATATATCTGGGCCATAGTTTTGTCTTAAGATGTACACCAGTAATGTTTTTTATAAGGTTTGTTTGTAAAAAGTACCTAAATGTTTTTACATAACTAATGGCTAGTCATGCATCAATTTAAACCTGTGGGAAACAACCCTATGAAGTTATAAAGCTTCAAATGTTGTCTTAGAATTCTTCAAATCCTAAAGGTCACTTCACACTGGTCAGACAGACTCCAACAGACGCGTCTGTTGGAGTCTGTCTGACCAGTGTGAAACCCCTGTTGGAAGTTGTTGGATCAAAGTAAATGAGACTTTAGAATGTGGTTGTCTGTTGGTGTCTGTTGGAGTTGGTAGTTGTCTGACCAGTGTGAACTGGCCTTAAAGGTATGAAAAAGATTGCTGTAAATATGTGGATCCTTAAAGAACAATAATAGGCCAACATTAGAAATAATAACTAATAATCACACATAAAGAGAATAAATATTTGGTTATCAGTAGCTTTAGTATTCTAATCTATTTTCCATAACATAAACACGTCATGCTGTGTCTTATAAAGTTTTCAATAATTGTTTATAGAATTATTGCAATGAAATTGTAATGTTATGATACACTTGGTTATTTTAAATATAAATGTTTACTGAAAACTTACTCTAGCACAGCACGTGTGTGAACACAAGGCAAGGCAAGGCAAGGCAAGTTTATTTGTATAGCACATTTCATACACAGAGGTCATTCAAAGTGCTTTACATAGAAATGAGAAAACAATATATAAAAGAGAAAAAAGAAAATTTAAAAATAATAGATACACAATAAAATCACAATAAAAAAAGATACATGAGAATTTTGAATAACAATTAAAGAAAATGAATGTGATGTTAATAAAAACAGTTTAAAATGTTAAACAGAATAAAACAGGAGTAATAGTGGCTTGAGTTAAAGGTGCAGTCAGTGTAAAGCAGCACAGTGCTCATTCAGTAAATGCAGAGTTAAACAGATGTGTTTTTAATCTAGATTTAAAAGTTAGTATTCTAATCTATTTTCTATTTTCTATTTACAAATAAGTGCTTAATAGCAAATCTGACTGACATTTGCTTAATGACATCATATTTGTTATTAACTCCATTTGATATAAACAACACATCTGGATCAGTTATGTATGGACATAGCCAGTTGTTAAATATAAAAAATGTACAGCTTTAGTACTATTTTTAGGCCTACTATAATATGACAGAGGCTGTCATCTGAAAAACTTGTATGTTTGCACATCATATCTATGTCAAAGAATATATATGTTCTATAAGAACAATTACTTTTGTTTAAAAAAATAGTCTAAAAGATTTAAACAAGCAACCATTTAGTAAGACCTAGATCTCTATGAATTAAAATGACTGTTTCAGATGAGAGAAACATACAAAATGTGCAGAGCATATTTGTGTATATGTTCCTTTTGTCCATAAAAATATATACGGTTTAATAACTTGCATACCTCACTTTATTTACCTAATGAAAACAGAAAGCCTTCATGGTACTCGATTAAAGGACATGAACATGAATCTGCTAAATGAAATGATATTTGTTATTGACACAATTTAATAACACCATCCACCATTCAGATAACGTATCTGGTTTTGTTTTATTAAATTGTTTCAGTTCTTACACTCAACAACAGTAAAGCCAGTGCAGTACAATTTTCTCTACACTGTATAATACAAATACAAAAACAACTTTGCAGAAGTATAGCTATCACACAGTCATTTTGAAAACGGCCCTGACGAACGGCCCCTAAAGCTTATGACAAAGCATACAAGTATTATTGAGATCTGGCAATATACTCAAATTCCTTATTGTGATTTTTAGGTGCAATTTTCCGTTATGTCCACTAGATGGCTGTAGAGGATCAATCACTGGCTGACATTTGCACTCACAGAAAACCCAGAAGATGATTACTCTTTAACTAAGTCTACTATTAATAGAACTCTGTACACATTTAAAGGTGCAGTGTGTAATTTTTAGAAGGATCTCTTGACGAAAATGCAAAATTATATACAAAACTATATTATCAGGGGTGTATAAAGACCTTTCATAATGAACCGGTATGTGTTTATTACCTTAGAACGAGACCTTTTTATCTACATACACTGAGGGTCCCCTTACATAGAAGTCACCATTTTGTGCCGCCATTTTTCTACAGAAGCCCTTAACGGACAAATTTTTTTACTAAGTTGTTTCCGACGATGACATGTTTGTCTGGTGGCGGCTACTGTAGCTTCTCTATGTGTTTCAAAAGCGAGGGGTGAGCAGTGGACTAAGCCATTGGTTGCAATTCGTGACCTCACCACTAGGTGCCGCTAAAATGTACACACTGCACCTTTAACTTCATGATTTTACTGTTATAATATTAAAATCACATTTAGTGAAAGACTACCACTTCAATTGTTCTGAGTTATCAGTTTTAACACTCATGTCATTTTATGATAGCTGTGAAACGTGAACATAATTTTGGAGGCACTTACACGACATTTGCAGTAAGAATTATATATTTTTTGTTTTTTATAAAAAAAAACTACATACCAAATGAGTGTATAACCATGTCAATATTAAGTCTTGTTCTTTAACAGTCTTGTTTCTCCTTTCTCAGGTAAACGTGTGTGTGTACAATATACGATGCAGAATATCTATATGGCCATGTCCTTAAACGTCTTGTGATCTAAATGGCTTGAACCCCGATAATCGCTGCTAGCAGCTATATTTAGGGTTTCGAGCACGAAGTGCTGAAAACCTATTGTATTTGTCTGTTTTATTATTATTATTATTAGGGGTTCAAGCCCGTAGGGCTGAAACCCTATTGTATTTGTATGGATTTTTATTATTATTCTAGTTATTATTTTTCTTCTGCCGTAGAACGGATCGTGCAGACCAAACCGTAAGGCCTAGAGACTTGAGACTTGGCCAAATGGTAGGACCCAATTTGGGGAGAGGTTGATAGAGTATCAACCCGATTGGCCTATAGGTGGCGCTATAGCGATAACAAACGCGTTGATGCTCATAACTCCCAGAATTCTTGTCCAAATGTCAAGTGTCTTATATCCCTGGATTCCTTGCGTCAAGACGAACAAAACGTATATCTCCGATTTCATTTCCGTCATGAATTTTTTTTCGCTATTTTCGATTTTGTCGAAAAAAATAAAAACGAACTAGTCCTAGGTTTTTTGTCCGATCGGAACCGTTCCAGTGCTGTAATATTCCTTGGAGTGTGAATATGAAAAGTTATCAAAAAAAAGTTGAACTTTATACTCGTCGTCGTCAAGCCACGCCCAAACGCCCCCAATGGGCGGAGCCTCTTGGACTTCAATGGCTGTAACTTGGGATTGGAAAGAGGTATCGAAACCAAATTTGGTACACATATACAGCGGACTATTCTGGGGTCACGTGCAAAAAATTGCATCGCTTGACCACTAGTTGGCGCTATAACACTACTTCAACTTTGAAGAGCTGTAACTAGAGAAATATGGGACCGATCAACTTGAGATTTGGCACGGGTGCTCTTGGTCTAGGGTACTATCTGTGTGGGAAAGGAATTTCGCGTAGCTCAAAAAACATGGCCGCCATCGGCCAATCAAGAAAAAGCAGCTATTGGGCAGGGTTAACGGAGGCCGATCGAAACGAAACGTGGTGGACCTGTTTGTCTCTTGGCCATGAAGGTCTGTGCAGAGTAAGAAAAAATTCGGCCTCCGGGAGGCGCTATCACGTTTTTTCAATGTTTAAGTGATTGTGTATTATGCAGTGTTTCAGATATCAACAAGATCTTTATATCATTTAATAGAGCTACATTTAATGAACAACTTTTCCTCAAGAAGCACTTGTCTCAGTCGAATCGTTTGTTAGATATTCATAATTTTCTCTTAAACCTACTTTTGCGAACTAGTCCTAGGTTTTTTGACCGATCTGAACCAATCCAGTGCTGGAATATTCCTTAGACACTGAATATCAATAATTATCGAAAAAAAGTTGAACTTTGCACTCGTCGTCGCAACACTACAGTCAAAAGTACGAAGAGGCGGGGCCACAAATACTTAAATTGCTATCATTTATGATAGGAATGAGATATCAACATGAAACTTGGTACACATATGTATAGACCCAAGCTGAGGTCACATGCAAAAAATTGCAGAGATTGTCCATTAGGTGGCGCTATAACTTAAGAACAAATAACCATAACTATAGCATATGTATATGACACATAAATATTTGTCTGACCTACTTGTTATTTTGCACATTACATCTACTTTCAGGTTTTTATAATGGTCTATGAGGATAATTATTTATCTTTGAAAACATGCCACTCAACAGCCAATCAGTATTAACCATGTACGAGTCAAGCCTAATGGTGTGTGATTACAACTAAACTCATGGGACTGTTGGTCTTATGTTTCCAAGTGTCTGTGAGGATTTTTAGTTCATCTTTCTGAAAATCTTTGCATCTAACACAATGTGTGCAAAGTAAACAGTTCTCTAGATCAGTGGTTCTCAACACACCTGCTTCACATAATCAGCACAATAGTAGAGATCTCTATTAACTAAACTGATTGTGTCAGATGAGAGAAACATACAAAATGTGCAGAGCAGTGGTTCTCCAGAAACGGAGTAGAGAACCACTGCTCTATATGTTTATGTTTATATGAAAAAACTATTTTGTGAACTAATACTTGGTTTTTCACTCAACACCACTAAAGCCAATGCAATACAATTTCCTGTAGTCTGTGAGCAAATATGAATGCCAAATTGTTATCACCAATTGTACGTCTTATTCCTTTAGTTGTTTAGCTTTGAATTACAAAAACAACTTTTCAAAACTACTAGAATTTTTTCAGTCAACAACAATAAAATCAGCGCAGTACATTTTTCTGTCCTCTGTGTGTAAAGGTATATCAAATACAAAATGTAATGAATTTGAATACCTGCTTTTGTAAGCATAGATTTCATGTGATGTCACACATTGGTGTAGGTGCCATTTGTACGACTGAATTGCAGCATGTGTGTTTAAAGGAACTCATAAAGATATGGATTAAAGTTTTTCATTATCTCCATTTATTTACATCAGTAGCATTAGGATTCTATTCTACCTTCCATGACATAAACGTGTCCTGACATGATGTATAATACAAAGTTGTTACATTTTTATATGTTATTTTTCAAATATTGCACCAAAAACTTCATGTGATAATGCAATTGGTTATTATTCACATAAATGACCTGCTAGAACCCAACTAAAAAGCAGCACTTTATGAAAGTAACACAGACAAATGCTCACCAGCAAATCTGCTGCAAATCTACTAAATAACATGACATTTGTTATTGACATAATTTGATATTGAAAACATATCTGGATCAGTTATTTATTGGCCCAGCCTAAAATCACATGAAAATAATTGCAGAGCTATACCACTATTTGACAATTTAACATGACAGAGCCTAAAAATGTTTCTATTAAAATATGTAACTTTGCTTTATTGTTTCCAAATCCATAAATTAGTATTCTCTTACAATAACACAATAAAAGGATTATATGAAAAATATATACTCTCTGTGTGAAACACAGACCCTCATTAATATACTTAAGAGCATGCTTATCAGGATTTGAGTTAAAAATGTGTCTACCTTTATTTACTTTTAAATATTCAATACTAATTTTATGTTAAATTAATTGTAAAAGGAAAACAATAATTTTAGCCAACAGATGGCAGAAGGTCATCTTCTGCCATCTGCTGGCTAAAATTATTATTTAGTATTTAAAATGTATACTCAATGAAATTGTGTTCACAGGTTTCATCAATGGATGCATGATTTAACTTTATGAAGTCAGTATTATTATGTTAAAATAACATTTCGTCAATCATTCTGACGGTATCCGTTTTAACAGTCATGTGACATTCGAACATAGGATAAACATTTAAATAGGTTGATGAACTCTTAAAGGACACCAAGCATATGGAGATTGGTCATTTATTTCAAAGTCTTATTTCCTAACCCTGCCATTTCTGCTTCTGTGTGTAAATGCATGTATGTGTTTTAGCTTATTCTTCATCATTGCTGTGTTATAGATTAGCCATATGAGACCTATATCTCTATATCAGAACATCGTAGAGAAATTGTGGTGGGCTGTTTTGTCTCATGTTAACAATTTTTGAAACATTTTGTGTGACAAATCTTGCAACAGCATGCACCACATAATTTTCTCTTCAGAAAATTTACCTAATTGGTAACATGTTAGTATTTCATATTCTAAGTATATTTGATAACAATGCAGCAAATCTAAACAGGCATGCCCTTAAAGGTCTTAAAGGTTCATATAATGAGATTTTTTAAAGATGTAAAATAAATTGTTTGTGTACCCAGAGTGTGTATGTGAAGTGTTATCTCAAAATACTCCACAGATCATTTATTATAGCATGTTAAAATTGACACTTTGTAGGCCTGAGCAAAATTGTGCAGTTTTTGGGTGTTTCCTTTAAAATGCAAATGAGTGGATGAAATGCAAACACTGATCACAATGATGGTGGTTTGTTGTAATTGAAATTCAATTGTGCTCTCGATTATTTTATTTTTTATCTTTTTCATGTTTTCTAGGTTGATATAAGCACTGGGGACCCAATTATAGCACTTACACTTGGAAAAAGTCAGATTTTCACGCTATGACCCCTTTAAGGTCCCAGATCGCTTGAACCCCGCTAATTGCTGCTTGCAGCTATATTTATTATTATTATTATTATTATTATTATTTTTCCGCCATAAAACGCGTCGCCCAGCACAAACCGTAAGTCGTAGAAACTTGCCACTTGGTCAACTGGTTGTATATTAGCAGGCTACTCAGATACAGTGAATCAGCCAAATCGGCCCATAGGTGGCGCTATAGCAATGCCCGACGCGTTGGGGCTCATAACTCCTAAACCGGACATCCTACACTCAAGTGTTTGGTATCATTGTAATCCCTGGCTCCAAACTTAAAAAATGTATATCTCCGATTTCATTTCCGTCATGAAAAATTTTCCGCTATTTTCGATTTTGTCGAAAAAAATAAAAACGAACTAGTCCTAGGTTTTTCGCCCGATCGGAATCATTCCAGTGCTAAAATGTTCCTTGGAGTTTGAATATCAATAATTATCAAAAAAAAGTTGAACTTTCGACTCACGGTCAACATGCCACGCCCACACGTCTGAATTGTGGGCAGGCACTAGAACATTATTGGCTATAACTGGGGACAGGAATGAAGTATCAACACGACACTTGGTACTTGTGATGAGAGTCATGGCCTGAGGTTTCATGCATCGTTTCGTCACAGCGCCACCTAGTGGTCATACGAATCGAATAATGCTTATAACTTAGGCTGAGTTTAACGTATTTTCATGCGACGTTTTTCCTTGGACTCCTGAATTGTTGCCGAGTCCAATGATACCAAGCATGCCAGGTTTTGCTTTACGGTTGGTTCTGCACAGGAAAATAGCACTTAAAAAACATGCGCGAATAACTCCGCGAGGGTTCATCCGATCGACTCGAAACAACCATAGGAAGAATATTGTATTACCTTCTGAACAAAAAGTTCTATTGGCATTATGTTAAAATTTCCATCAGAAATGGCCGAAAATTGCAAAAAACGAAAAATTTACTCCAAATTTTGTGTTTTTTACACATAAATGGTTATAACTCCGCAACGAAATGATTTTTTTTACCAGATTTGATACGCTGATGTCTGAGCAGAGTCTGAGGCAATACAAAAAAAATGGTATGCCTGCACCACTAGTTGGCCTCATAATTGAACAAAACCTTTGACGTTGAGCTAGCACAATGGTCATACAACAATTTTTTTTACTAAACTTAAGTGTATAGCCATGATACTAGGTAGATGTAACACATTCATGACGTTGCATGCACAAGTTTTTCATAGCGCCACCTAGTGGTTATTTGTTATTTTGACTTAAAAATACTGCAACCTTATATCTAAAATCATGAGTCATCGTGGATTATGCCTTTCATGGCTTTGAGTATAATCATTGGTGGATTGCAATTCACTCCCTAGCAACCAATCAGAATACCCTAGCAACCATTTAGCAAGAGCTGTATCTTTGTATCAGAACATCGTAGAGATATGGGGTTCGGCTCGTTTGACTTTTTTACACTATTTTAACATTTTGTGACCCAAGTTTTGCCACTGTAAGCACCACAAACATTTCCTTCAGTGTTCTATTTGTCAATGCTTCGTGAGAAGAGAGGGAGACATTTCACTGAATGATAGCACCTTTTTTGCTGATGACTTTGAACAGGTGTGTGAGGTAGCTTATTTTTTATAATTTATTTTGTACAATTCAGCAAAACTACACAGGCATGCCCTTAAAGGTCTTAAGGTCCCAAATCGCTTGAACCCGACTCAATGGCCTTGTAATTCAACTAAACACGGCCATTTCTGAATTGTATTTTACGGTATAAATCTGAAAAACTAATTCTCGTTAACAAATTATCAGAATGACTTAACATTAAGGATGTGACATGTTTGTCCTATAGGTGCACCTGTGTGTAAGCTACATAGTCTGTCTGAACCGTTTCTGACCATCTCTTACGTTTTTCTGGATGCGATGTGGTGTATCAGCCTGGTCGACGACATCTGACATGTTGTATGTGCTTTAATGCTCGAAACCCGGTAAACGCTGCTTGCAGCTTTAATTAGGGTTTCGAGCACGAAGTGCTGAAAACCTATTGTATTTGTCTGTTTTATTATTATTATTATTAGGGTTTCGAGCACGAAGTGCTGAAAACCTATTGTATTTGTCTGTTTTATTATTATTATTATTATTATTATTATTATTATTATTATTTTTCCGCCATAAAACGCGTCGCCCAGCACAAACCGTAAGTCGTAGAAACTTGCCACTTGGTCAACTGGTTGTATATTAGCAGGCTACTCAGATACAGTGAATCAGCCAAATCGGCCCATAGGTGGCGCTATAGCAATGCCCGACGCGTTGGGGCTCATAACTCCTAAACCGGACATCCTACACTCAAGTGTTTGGTATCATTGTAATCCCTGGCTCCAAATTTAAAAAATGTATATCTCCGATTTCATTTCCGGTATGCAAATTTTTTCGCTAATTTGCATAATATGCATTTCAAGCCAAACTGAACTAGTCCTAGGTTTTTCGCCCGATCGGAATCGTTCCAACGCAGGAGAAATCTGTGGAGTGAGTAGGTAAATAATTATCGAACAGAATGTGTAATTTCGCTTCAGTGTCACTAAGGGGCGCCAAAATTCAATACCGGAAGTAGACTATCTCCAGGAAAATGGCTATAACTCGTGAACTGTTAGAGATATCTTAACGCGGTTTGGTACACATGTGTATCAGCTCACTCCGGGGTCACAGGAAAAAATACGCGGATTTTGGCCACTAGGTGGCGCTATAATAAGCTTGAGGGTCGAAAATGGCTATCACTACACAACCGTAAGCCCGATACACTTCATATTTGGTATGGTGTGTCTTTGTGCAATGTACCATGAGGGTCTAGAAGGACATTGGCGTATCTGCTAAAACATGGCCGTCATCGGCCAATGAAGTGTGAGGGCTGATTTGACAGGGTTAACGAAGGTCGATCGGAACGACATTCACTATGCTTGTTCGTGTACTGCTCCAGAAGGTCTGTAAGAATTATGGTGTCATTTGGCCACTAGGGGGCGTAATACCGTATTTCGGTGCCTGTATCACGTGACGTTTGACATACACACACAAACATGACATCATATGATAGATCGGTTCATGACGAAAAACTTTGCCTCTTGAAGCGTTGCTGTCAATCAAACGGTTCGTTAGTTATTGGCGATAACGTTCAAACCTACTTTTGCGAACTAGTCCTAGGTTTCTCATCCGATCTGAACCTAACGAAAGCTGATTGATTCTGTGGAGTGGGAATATGAATAATTATCGAAAAAAAGTTGAAATTTGTATTCAAACACGCAAGGAGTGGCCAAAAACCGAACTGGGCGGAGCTTAAAACATTTAAACGGCCATAACTCGAGAGGCGTTTGAGATATCATCATGGGGCTTGAATCATATGTGTAGGCCATCGGTCTAAGGTCGTGATATAAAAAGCTCCCCGATTGGACACTAGATGGCGCTATAACGGGGAAAATAGCACTAAATACTGTGATTATGCAATGGTTGCAACTTTCACGCCTATAACTTTATCTGTGGTCAAGAGATTTTCATGGGAGTTAGTTTTTTAGCATCCTGAATTGTTTCCGAGTCCTACGATACCAAGCATGCCAGATTTCGCCTTACAGTTAGTTCTGCACAGGAAAATAGCGCTTAAAAAACACACGCGAATAACTCCGCGAGGGTTATTCCGATCGACTCGAAACGACCATAGGAAGAACATTGCATTACCTTCTGAACAAAAAAGTCTATTGGCGTTATGTTAAAATTTCCAATAGAAATGGCCGAAAATTGCAAAAAACGAAAAATTACCTCAAAATTTGTCGTTTTTTACACATAAATGGTTATATGGAGAGATTTCACTGAATGAGAGCCGTTTTTTTGCTGATAACTAATGTATTTAAGGTTGTATCTTCACCAAACGTATGCATAATGACATGGTACTTGGTAATTCTGATGGCAGTCAGGACCTGAGGGAGCCTTCAGTTTCGGAAGCATATTTTACACGCCTACAACTTTGGCTGCAGTCACCATATTTTTATGGGACTTTTTTCACAGGAGTCCTGAATTGTTGTAGAGTCCAACGATACCAAACATGCCCAGTTTTGCCTTATGCTTAGTCCTGGGGTTACTGTTCACTGTAGGTCCTTGCGGTCTGCTGCGCTGCTGTGTTTCTGTCTTATGTACACGTGTGCAGTCTGTTTGCACCATACCACGACTCAATGGCCTTGTAGTTCAACTAAACACGGCCATTTCTGAATTGTATGTTACATTATAAATCTGAAAAACTAATTCTAGTTAACAAATTATCCTCATAACGTCACATTAAGGACATCACATGTTTGTCTTGTAGGTGCACCTGTGTGTAAGCATACATAGTCTGTATGATCTTTTTTTGACCATCTCTTTCATTTTTCTGGAGCGAGGTGGTCTATCATTCATTGTGGCTGTGTTCGGGTGTAACTGCTCCGCCTGGTAAGCGACGTGTGAGGTTTTTGACGTTGCCTTAAAGCTCGAAACCCGGCAATTGCTGCTTGCAGCTATATTTATTAGGGTTTCGAGCACGAAGTGCTGAAAACCTATTGTATTTGTCTGTTTTATTATTATTATTATTATTATTTTTCCGCCATAAAACGCGTCGCCCAGCACAAACCGTAAGTCGTAGAAACTTGCCACTTGGTCAACTGGTTGTATATTAGCAGGCTACTCAGATACAGTGAACCAGCCAAATCGGCCCATAGGTGGCGCTATAGCAATGCCCGACGCGTTGGGGCTCATAACTCCTAAACCGGACATCCTACACTCAAGTGTTCGGTATCATTGTAATCCCTGGCTCCAAACTTAAAAAATGTATATCTCCGATTTCATTTCCGTCATGAAAAATTTTCCGGTATTTTCGATTTTGTCGAAAAAAATAAAAACGAACTAGTCCTAGGTTTTTCGCCCGATCGGAATCATTCCAGTGCTAAAATGTTCCTTGGAGTTTGAATATCAATAATTATCAAAAAAAAATTGAACTTTCGACTCACGGTCAACATGCCACGCCCACACGTCTGAATTGTGGGCAGGCACTAGAACATTATTGGCTATAACTGGGGACAGGAATGAAGTATCAACACGACACTTGGTACTTGTGATGAGAGTCATGGCCTGAGGTTTCATGCATCGTTTCGTCACAGCGCCACCTAGTGGTCATACGAATCGAATAATGCTTATAACTTAGGCTGAGTTTAATGTATTTTCATGCGACGTTTTTCCTTGGACTCCTGAATTGTTGCCGAGTCCAATGATACCAAGCATGCCAGGTTTTGCTTTACGGTTGGTTCTGCACAGGAAAATAGCACTTAAAAAACATGCGCGAATAACTCCGCGAGGGTTCATCCGATCGACTCGAAACAACCATAGGAAGAATATTGTATTACCTTCTGAACAAAAAGTTCTATTGGCATTATGTTAAAATTTCCATCAGAAATGGCCGAAAATTGCAAAAAACGAAAAATTTACTCCAAATTTTGTGTTTTTTACACATAAATGGTTATAACTCCGCAACGAAATGATATTTTTTTTACCAGATTTGATACGCTGATGTCTGAGCAGAGTCTGAGGCAATACAAAAAAAATGGTATGCCTGCACCACTAGTTGGCCTCATAATTGAACAAAACCTTTGACGTTGAGCTAGCACAATGGTCATACAACAGTTTTTTTCACTAAACTTAAGTGTATAGCCATGATACTAGCTAGATGTAACACATTCATGACGTTGCATGCACAAGTTTTTCATAGCGCCACCTAGTGGTTATTTGTTATTTTGACTTAAAAATACTGCAACCTTATATCTAAAATCATGAGTCATCGTGGATTATGCCTTTCATGGCTTTGAGTATAATCATTGGTGGATTGCAATTCACTCCCTAGCAACCAATCAGAATACTCTAGCAACCATTTAGCAAGAGCTGTATCTTTGTATCAGAACATCGTAGAGATATGGGGTTCAGCTCGTTTGACTTTTTTACACTATTTTAACATTTTGTGACCCAAGTTTTGCCACTGTAAGCACCACAAACATTTCCTTCAGTGTTCTATTTGTCAATGCTTCGTGAGAAGAGAGGGAGACATTTTACTGAATGATAGCACCTTTTTTGCTGATGACTTTGAACAGGTGTGTGAGGTAGCTTATTTTTTATAATTTATTTTGTACAATTCAGCAAAACTACACAGGCATGCCCTTAAAGGTCTTAAGGTCCCAAATCGCTTGAACCCGACTCAATGGCCTTGTAAACTCAACTAAACACGGCCATTTCTGAATTGTATTTTACGGTATAAATCTGAAAAACTAATTCTCGTTAACAAATTATCAGAATGACTTAACATTAAGGATGTGACATGTTTGTCCTATAGGTGCACCTGTGTGTAAGCTACATAGTCTGTCTGAACCGTTTCTGACCATCTCTTATGTTTTTCTGGATGCGATGTGGTGTATCAGCCTGGTCGACGACATCTGACATGTTGTATGTGCTTTAATGCTCGAAACCCGGTAAACGCTGCTTGCAGCTTTAATTATTATTATTATTATTATTTTTCCGCCATAAAACGCGTCGCCCAGCACAAACCGTAAGTCGTAGAAACTTGCCACTTGGTCAACTGGTTGTATATTAGCAGGCTACTCAGATACAGTGAATCAGCCAAATCGGCCCATAGGTGGCGCTATAGCAATGCCCGACGCGTTGGGGCTCATAACTCCTAAACCGGACATCCTACACTCAAGTGTTTGGTATCATTGTAATCCTTGGCTCCAAACTTAAAAAATGTATATCTCCGATTTCATTTCCGGTATGCAAATTTTTTCGCTAATTTGCATAATATGCATTTCAAGCCAAACTGAACTAGTCCTAGGTTTTTCGCCCGATCGGAATCGTTCCAACGCAGGAGAAATCTGTGGAGTGAGTAGGTAAATAATTATCGAACAGAATGTGTAATTTCGCTTCAGTGTCACTAAGGGGCGCCAAAATTCAATACCGGAAGTAGACTATCTCCAGGAAAATGGCTATAACTCGTGAACGGTTAGAGATATCTTAACGCGGTTTGGTACACATGTGTATCAGCTCACTCCGGGGTCACAGGAAAAAATACGCGGATTTTGGCCACTAGGTGGCGCTATAATAAGCTTGAGGGTCGAAAATGGCTATCACTACACAACCGTAAGCCCGATACACTTCATATTTGGTATGGTGTGTCTTTGTGCAATGTACCATGAGGGTCTAGAAGGACATTGGCGTATCTGCAAAAACATGGCCGTCATCGGCCAATGAAGTGTGAGGGCTGATTTGACAGGGTTAACGAAGGTCGATCGGAATGACACTCACTGTGCTTGTTTGTGTACTGCTCTAGAAGGTCTGTAAGAATTATGGTGTCATTTGGCCACTAGGGGGCGTAATACCGTATGTCGGTGCCTGTATCACGTGACGTTTGACATACATACACAAACATGACATCATATGATAGATCGGTTCATGACGAAAAACTTTGCCTCTTAAAGCGTTGTTGTCAATCAAACGGTTCGTTAGTTATTGGCGATAACGTTCAAACCTACTTTTGCGAACTAGTCCTAGGTTTTTCATCCGATCTGAACCTAACGAAAGCTGATTGATTCTGTGGAGTGGGAATATGAATAATTATCGAAAAAAAGTTGAAATTTGTATTCAAACACGCAAGGAGTGGCCAAAAATCGAACTGGGCGGAGCTTAAAACATTTAAACGGCCATAACTCGAGAGGCGTTTGAGATATCATCATGGGGCTTGAATCATATGTGTAGGCCATCGGTCTAAGGTCGTGATATAAAAAGCTCCCCGATTGGACACTAGATGGCGCTATAACGGGTAAAATAGCACTAAATACTGTGATTATGCAATGGTTGCAACTTTCACGCCTATAACTTTATCTGTGGTCAAGAGATTTTCATGGGAGTTATTTTTTTAGCATCCTGAATTGTTTCCGAGTCCTACGATACCAAGCATGCCAGATTTCGCCTTACAGTTAGTTCTGCACAGGAAAATAGCGCTTAAAAAATACGCGCGAATAACTCCGCGAGGGTTATTCCGATCGACTCGAAACGACCATAGGAAGAACATTGCATTACCTTCTGAACAAAAAAGTCTATTGGCGTTATGTTAAAATTTCTATCAGAAATGGCAGAAAATTGCAAAAAACGAAAAATTACCTCAAAATTTTGTGTTTTTTACACATAGATGGTTATACCTCCGCAACGAAATGACATTTTTTCACCAGATTTGATACGCTGATGGCTGAGCAGAGTCTGAGGCAATACCCAAAAAATAATATGCCTGCACCACTCGTTGGCCTCATAATTGAACAAAACCTTTGACATTGAGCGAGCCCAATGGTCTTACAACTGTTTTTTTCACTAAACTAAAGTGTTCAGCCATGCTACTAGCTAGATGTAACAAAGTCATGACCTGACGTTGCATGCACAATTTTGTCGTAGCGCCACCCTGTGGTTATTTGTTATTTTCACTTAAAAGTGAGTAGAGAGCAGAGAAATTTCACCGAATGAGAGCTGTTTTTTTGCTGATAGCTAATGTATTTAAGGTGTATCTTCGCCAAACGTATGCGTAATGACACAGTACTTGGTTATTCTGATGGCAGTCAGGACCTGAGGGAGCCTGCAGTTTTGTTGCGCCAACACCTAGTGGTCGGAAGCATATTTTAGAAACGTAAATCTTTGGCTGCAGTCACCGTATTTTCATGGGACTTTTTTCACAGGAGTCCTGAATTGTTGCAGAGTCCAACGATACCAAACATGCCAGGTTTTGCCTTATGCTTAGTCCTGGAGTTATCAGAACACAATTAAGGAGGACATTAAATAAGTCAAGTATTATCTTTCCAGCTGTGTTTGCTGTCCACTGTAGGTCCTTGCGGTTTGCTGCGCTGCTGTGTGTGTGTTTTATGTGCACGTCTGCAGTCTGTTTACACCATTGCACCATACCACGACTCAATGGCCTTGTAGTTCAACTAAACACGGCCATTTCTGAATTGTATGTTACGGTATAAATCTGAAAAACTAATTCTCGTTAACAAATTATCTGAATGACTTAACATTAAGGACGTGACATATTTGTCCTATAGGTGCACCTGTGTGTAAGCATACATAGTCTGTATGAACCGTTTCTGACCATCTCTTTCGTTTTTCTGCATGCGATGTGATGTATCAGCCTGGTCAACGACGTCTGACGTCTCTGACGTGCTTTAATGCTCGAAACCCGGTAAATGCTGCTTGCAGCTTTAATTATTATTATTATTATTATTATTATTTTTCCGCCATAAAACGCGTCGCCCAGCACAAACCGTAAGTCGTAGAAACTTGCCACTTGGTCAACTGGTTGTATATTAGCAGGCTACTCAGATACAGTGAATCAGCCAAATCGGCCCATAGGTGGCGCTATAGCAATGCCCCACGCGTTGGGGCTCATAACTCCTAAACCGGACATCCTACACTCAAGTGTTTGGTATCATTGTAATCCCTGGCTCCAAACTTAAAAAATGTATATCTCCGATTTCATTTCCGGTATGCAAATTTTTTCGCTAATTTGCATAATATGCATTTCAAGCCAAAATGAACTAGTCCTAGGTTTTTCGCCCGATCGGAATCGTTCCAACGCAGGAGAAATCTGTGGAGTGAGTAGGTAAATAATTATCGAACAGAATGTGTAATTTCGCTTCAGTGTCACTAAGGGGCGCCAAAAATCAATACCGGAAGTAGACTATCTCCAGGAAAATGGCTATAACTCGTGAACGGTTAGAGATATCTTAACGCGGTTTGGTACACGTGTGTATCAGCTCACTCCGGGGTCACAGGAAAAAATACGCGGATTTTGGCCACTAGGTGGCGCTATAATAAGCTTGAGGGTCGAAAATGGCTATCACTACACAACCGTAAGCCCGATACACTTCATATTTGGTATGATGTGTCTTTGTGCAATGTACCATGAGGGTCTAGAAGGACATTGGAGTATCTCCAAAAACATGGCCGTCATCGGCCAATGAAGGTTGAGGACTGATTTGACAGGGTTAACGAAGGTCGATCGGAACGACACTCACTGTGCTTGTTCGTGTACTGCTCCATAAGGTCTGTAAGAATTATGGTGTCATTTGGCCACTAGGGGGCGAAATACCGTATTTCGGTGCCTGTATCACGTGACGTTTGACATACATACACAAACATGACATCATATGATAGATCGGCTCATGACGAAAAACTTTGCCTCGCGAAGCATTGCTGTCAATCAAACGGTTCGTTAGTTATTGGCGATAACGTTCAAACCTACTTTTGCGAACTAGTCCTAGGTTTTTCATCCGATTTGAACCTAACGAAAGCTGATTGATTCTGTGGAGTGTGAATATGAATAATTATCAAAAAAAAGTTGAAATTTGTATTCATACACGCAAGGAGTGGCCAAAAACCGAACTGGGCGGAGCTTAGAACATTTAAACGGCCATAACTTGAGAGGGGTTTGAGATATCATCATGGGGCTTGAATAATATGTGTAGGCCATCGGTCTAAGGTCGTGATATAAAAAGCTCGCCGATCGGAAACTAGATGGCGCTATAACGGGGAAAATGGCACGAAATACTGTGATTATGCAATAGTTACAACTTTTACGCCTATAACTTTATCTGTGGTCAAGAGATTTTCATGGGAGTTGTTTTTTTAGCATCCTGAATTGTTGCCGAGTCCAACGATACCAAGCATGCCAGGTTTCGCCTTACAATTAGTTCTGCACAGGAAAATAGCGCTTAAAAAACACGCGTGAATAACTCCGCGAGGGTTATTCTGATCGATTCGAAACGACCATAGGAAGAACATTGCATTACCTTCTGAACAAAAAAGTCTATTGGCATTATGTTAAAATTTTCATCAGAAATGGCCGAAAATTTCAAAAAACGAAAAATTACCTCAAAATTTGTCGTTTTTTACACATAAATGGTTATACCTCCGCAACGAAATGACTTTTTTCACCAGATTTGGTACGCTGATGTTTGAGAAGAATATGGGGTAATACAAAAAAAATGGTATGCCTGCAGTTGGCCTCATAATTGAACAAAACCTTTGAGGTTGATCGAGCCCTATGGTCTTACAACTGTTTTTTACTAAACTAAAGTGTGCAGCCATGATACTAGCTAGATGTAACAAAGTCATGACCTGACGTTGCATGCACAATTTTGTCATAGCGCCATCCTGTGGTTATTTGTTATTTTCACTTAAAAGTGAGTAGAGAGCGGAGTGATTTTACTGAATGAGAACCGTTTTTTGCTGATAACTAATGTATTTAAGGTTGTATCTTCGCCAAACGTATGCATAATGACACGGTACTTGGTAATTCTGATGGCAGTCAGGGCCTGAGGGAGCCTGCAGTTTCGTTGCACCGCCACCTAGTGGTCGGACGCATATTTTACACGCCTAGAACTTTGGCTGCAGTTACCGTATTTTCATGGGACTTTTTTCACAGGAGTCCTGAATTGTTGCAGAGTCCAACGATACCAAACATGCCAGGTTTTGCCTTATGCTTAGTCCTGGAGTTATCAGAACACAATCAAGGAGGACATTAAATAAGTCAAGCATTATCTTTCCAGCTGTGGAAACCAGGACAACATATCACAGCCTCCGGTCACATCAGAACAACAGGACTCCTCACTAGATATGTCATTCCTCTCTCCAGCATCTCCGCTTTTGACCTTCTCTGGAAAAATGGAGGAACTGGTTTATGCTGGAACTAAACTATCCCACTCTATTGCTGCGAGCCCCCAGCTTTCAACCAGAAAACGGCAAGCCCCACAACCACCAAAGCCAGTGGGCCCAGTTCCCCCTCCTCGCCCTATGAGAGCTCTTCGGTCTCAGACACATCGCCAAGACACACACCCTCCTCCATCTACTGTAGGTGAACCAAAAACAACTGATAATGGCTCTCAGTGATGTGTGTCGAGTTCCTGCTATGAAAATACTAATACTTTTATCAAATGTTTACAAAAGCAGGAACTCAGTGTGCCTATATCTTTCTCTATTTCTGTTTTAGTACATGATAGAAAGTGTAAGGCTAGATCAAATCGTGTGGCAAATCAATCTAATCTGCTGCCTGTGACTTGTCAAACTAAGATCTCTGTTAGGGAAAAAAATTGTACTGTTAAGTTAGCACTTTTAAATATCTGTTCACTTAAAAACAAATCACTTCTAGTCAGCGACTTAATAGCCACAAACAACCTGGATTTTATGTTTCTAAATGAAACATGGCTAGAAGAAAGCTACAGTGCAACAGTCCTTAATGAAACAGCCCCTCCTAACTTTACTTTTTTGAGTTTCTGCAGAACTGCTAGGAGAGGTGGAGGTCTAGCTGCTCTTTTTAAAGATGTCTATCAATGTAAGCAAGTGTCATTTGGAAATTACCCGTCTTTTGAACATCTAGGTATTGTGTTGAAAGGTACCCCACGCATTCTACTGATCATTATTTACAGGCCCCCAAAATACTCTCCAGCATTTGTTGAGGACTTTACAGAACTGTTATCAATGATTTCCTCAGAGTTTGACTGTTTTGCTATTGCTGGAGATTTTAACATTCACATAGATAAGCCAGAAAGCATTATGACAAAAGATGTCACAGCTGTTTTAAATACTTTTGATCTGACTCAACATGTACATGGACCCACACACAATCGTGGACACACTCTAGATTTAATTATCAGTAAGGGTGTAAACATTTCATCAATTGTTATTAAGGATGTGGCACTGTCTGATCATTTCTGTATTTTCTTTGATATATTAATCTCTCCTACTATTGAAACTAGATCTGTGTCTGTCAAAAAGAGATCCTTAAATGAGAACACCAGTGTGCTATTTATGAAGGCTATATCTTTAACACCAAGCATATCTGCAGACTCTGTTGATTTTCTCCTTGATTCCTTTAATTCGAAAGTTAAGAGTGCAATCGATGATATTGCTCCTGTAAAAGTCATGAAGAAGAATGGCAGGCAAAAATCACCTTGGAGAAACTCAACAGCGGTGCGGAATATGAAGAGACAATGCAGAAAAGCTGAGCGCATGTGGCGGAAGACAAAACTTGTAGTCCATTATAATATCTATAAAGACAGCCTTCGTGCTTTCAGTGTGGAACTAGGCAAAGCTAGACAGACTTTCTTTTCAAATATTATAAACAAAAACATAAATAACACACGCACTCTTTTTGCTACTATAGAGAGACTAACAACCCCCCCAAGTCACATTCCAAGTGAAATGCTCTCAGACAGCAAATGTAGTGAGTTTGCTAACTTCTTCTCTGAGAAAATCAATAATATCAGAAAGGTGATCAGCACATCCTTGAGCTGCGCCGGGGTCAGACAAATCAGACCACAACATCAGAAAGTAGTTACGATGTCTGATTTCGAAGCAGTTGATGGTAAAATTTTGGAAGAAACAGTACAGCATCTTAAAACATCAACCTGCGCCCTTGACACACTCCCAACATCTTTTTTCAAAAGTGTCTTTAACTGTTTAGAAGCAGATCTCCTAAAAGTGGTAAATTCATCACTTATCTCTGGGACTTTTCCAAAGTCCCTGAAAACTGCAGTTATTAAGCCCCTCCTGAAAAAGAGCAACCTAGATAACACTGTATTGAGCAACTACAGACCAATCTCAAATCTTCCTTTCATAGGCAAGATCATTGAAAAAGTTGTTTTCAATCAGCTGAACAAATTCTTAATTTCTAATGATTACTTTGACATTTTTCAATCTGGTTTTCGACCACACCACAGTACAGAGACAGCACTCATAAAGATAATAAATGATATTCGCCTCAATACAGACACAGGCAAACTATCAGTGCTGGTGCTACTCGACCTCAGTGCTGCTTTTGACACTGTCGATCACAACATACTTCTTGACCGGCTGGAAAACTGGGTCGGGCTTTCTGGGATGGTCCTAAAATGGTTCAGGTCATACTTAGAAGGGAGAGGTTATTATGTAAGTATAGGTGGCCATAAATCTGAGTGGACATCCATGACATGCGGAGTCCCGCAAGGCTCAATTCTAGCGCCACTCCTGTTCAACCTGTATATGCTCCCACTAAGCCAAATAATGAGAGAGAACCAAATTGCCTACCACAGTTATGCAGACGACACTCAGATCTACTTAGCTCTATCCCCTAATGACTACAGCCCCATTGACTCCCTGTGCAAATGCATTGATGAAGTTAACAGTTGGATGTGCCAAAACTTTCTTCAGTTAAACAAAGAGAAAACTGAAGTCATTGCGTTTGGAAACAAAGATGAAGTGCTCAAGGTGAATGCATACCTTGAAGCTAGGGGTCAAACAACTAAAAATCAAGTCAGGAATCTTGGTGTGATTCTGGAGTCTGACCTTAGTTTCAGTAGTCATGTCAAAGCAATAACTAAATCAGCATACTATCATCTCAAAAATATCGCAAGAATTAGATGCTTTGTTTCCAGACAAGACTTGGAGAAACTTGTGCATGCTTTCATCACCAGCAGGGTGGATTATTGTAATGGCCTCCTCACTGGCCTCCCCAAAAAGACCATTAGACAGCTTCAGCTCATTCAGAACGCTGCTGCCAGGATTCTGAGCAGAACCAGAAAATATGAACATATCACACCAGTCCTCAGGTCTCTACACTGGCTACCAGTTACATTTAGGATTGATTTTAAAGTATTATTAATGGTATATAAATCACTCAGTGGACTAGGACCTCAATACATTGCTGATATGCTCATTGAATATAAACCCATCAGATCACTCAGATCATTAGGATCACATCAGCTAGAAATACCAAGGGTTCACTCAAAGCAAGGAGAGTCAGCTTTTAGCTATTATGCCAGTCGCAGCTGGAACCAGCTTCCAGAAGAGATCAGATGTGCTCCAACAGTAGTCACATTCAAATCCAGACTCAAAACACATCTGTTTAGCTATGCATTTACTGAATGAGCACTATGCTGCGTCCGAACTGATTGCACTATATTATATATGCACTATTTTAATTATTTTTCTCTTGATTTTATTCTTAATTTTTAACTGTTTTATACTTTTATTCCTGTTTTATTCTTTTTCACACATTTAAACAGTTTTTATTAAAATCACATTTATTTTCTTTTAATTGATATTTTAAATTCATGTATCTTTGATTTTTGTTTTCTCATTTCTATGTAAAGCACTTTGAATGACCTTTGTGTATGAAATGTGCTATACAAATAAACTTGCCTTGCCTTGCCTTGCCTTTGCTGTCCACTGTAGGTCCTTGCGGTTTGTTGCGTTGCTGTGTGTGTGCCTTATGTGCACGTCTGCAGTCTGTTTACACCATTGCACCATACCACGACTCAATGGCCTTGTAGTTCAACTAAACACTGCCATTTCTGAATTGTATGTTACGGTATAAATCTGAAAAACTTATTCTCGTTAACAAATTATCGGAATGACTTAACATTAAGGATGTGACCTATTTGTCCTATAGGTGCACCTGTGTGTAAGCATACATAGTCTTTAGGAACCGTTTCTGACCATCTCTTTCGTTTTTCTGGATGCGATGTGGTGTATCAGCCTGGTCGACGACGTCTGACGTCTCTGATGTGCTTTAATGCTCGAAACCCGGTAAATGCTGCTTGCAGCTTTAATTAATTATTATTATTTTGCCGTAAAACGGAACGTGCAGCCCAAACCGTAAGGCCTAGAGACTTGAAACTTGGCCAAATGGTAGGACCCAATTTGGGGAGAGGTTGATAGAGTATCAACCCGATTGGCCTATAGGTGGCGCTATAGCGATAACAAACGCGTTGATGCTCATAACTCCCAGAATTCTTGTCCAAATGTCAAGTGTCTTATATCCCTGGAATCCTTGCGTCAAGACGAACAAAACGTATATCTCCGATTTCATTTCCGTCATGAAATTTTTTTCGCTATTTTCGATTTTGTCGAAAAAAATAAAAACGAACTAATCCTAGGTTTTTTGTCCGATCGGAACCGTTCCAGTGCTGTAATATTCCTTGGAGTGTGAATATCAAAAGTTATCAAAAAATTTTTGAACTTTCGACTCACCGTCGTAAAGCCACGCCCAAACGCCCCCAATGGGCGGAGCCTCTTGGACTTAAATAGCTATAACTTGGGATTGGAAAGAGGTATCGACACCAAATTTGGTACACATATACAGGGGACTATTCTGGGGTCACCTGCAAAAAATTGCGCCGCTTGACCACTAGTTGGCGCTATAACACCACCTCAACTTTGAAGGTCTGTAACTATAGAAATATGCGACCGATCAACTTGACCTTTGGCACCGGTGCTCCTGGTCTAGGGTACTATCTATGTCTGAAAGGAATTTCGCGTAGCTCAAAAAACATGGCCGCTATCGGCCAATCAAGAAAAAGCAGGTATTAGACAGGGTTAACGAAGGCCGATCAAAACGAAACGCGGTGGGCCTGTTTGTCTCTTGGCCATGAAGGTCTGTGCAGAGTAAGAAAAAATTCGGCCTCCGGGAGGCGCTATCACGTTTTTTCAGTGTTTAAGTGATTGTGTATTATGCAGTGTTTCAGATATCAACAAGATCCTCATATCATTTAATAGAGGTACTTATAATGAACAACTTTCCCTCAAGAAGCATTTGTCTCAGTCGAATCGTTTGTTAGATATTCATAATTTTCTTATAAACCTACTTTTGCGAACTAGTCCTAGGTTTTTTGACCGATCTGAACCAATCAAGTGCTAGAATATTCCTTAGACACTGAATATCAATAATTATCAAAAAAAAGTTGAATTTTGCACTCGTGGTCGCAACACCATGATCAAAAGTACGAAGAGGCGGTGCCACAAATACTTAAATGGCTATCATTTATGATAGGAATGAGATATCAACACGAAATTTGGTACACATATGTATAGACCTAGGCCGAGGTCACATGCAAAAAATTGCAGAGATTGTCCACTAGGTGGCGCTATAACCTAAGAACAAAGAACGATGACTATAGCATATGTATACGACACATAAATATTTGTCTGACCTACTTGTTATTTTGCACTTAACATCTGCTTTCAGATTCTTATAAGGGTCTATTAGGATAATTACATATCTTAGAAAACATGCCGACCAACAGCCAGCCAGCATTAAGCATGTACGAGTCCAGCGTAATGGTCTGCGATTACAACTAAACTGATGGGCCTGTTTGTATTATGTTCTCAAGTGTCTGTGAGGATTTTTGGCTCATCATTCCGAAAATATTTGCATCTAGAACAACGGGTGTTACGTTAACTGTCCCCTAGATCAGTGGTTCTCAAAACTATTCCTGGATGCCCACTGCTCTGCACATATACAAAAGTCTTCTATTTTAAACAAATCCACTTTAATCATCAGTAGAGATTTGTATGAACTGAACTGATTGTGTCAGATGAGAGAATCATACAAAATGTGCCGAGCATTGGTCTCGAGAAACCACTGTGGTTCACTGAGTTGAAAGTACTGCTCTAGATGTTTATGTTTATATGAAAAGCAATTTTGTGAATTTGCTGTACTATCTGGGCAAATATCAATATGAAACATAAAATAAGCTTTTGTATTCAAAGATTTGATGTGATGTCACATAGTGATGTGGGCACCATTTGTAACCTGTATTCGTTATTTAATTTGTAGCTGCTGTTATGTTCCTTTTGTCCATGGGTTTGCATCTGCATGAAAATTATTATAAGATTCAATGATTTGCAGTCATTTGCCTCATTAAAACTAAAAGACTTGAGGTAATCAATTCAAGCATTTTGAAATGTGGCATTTTCAAAATGGGCCAGACTAAGTATATCTAACTAATTAACTAGTAATCTGGGCATAGCCAGTGGTTAAATATAAAAATATGCAGAGCTTTAGTGCTATTTTTAGGCCTACTATAATATGACAGAGGCTGTCATCTGAAATACTTGTACGTTTGCACATAATATCTATGTCAAAGAATATATATATGTTCTAGAAAAACAATTACTTTTGTTAAAAAATAGTCTAATACATTTAAACAAGCAAACATTTAGTAAGACCTACAGAATAGATCTCTATGAACTAAAATGACTGTTTCAGATGAGAGAAACATACAAAATGTGCAGAGCATGTTTGTGTATATGTTCCTTTTGTCCATAAAAATATATACGGTTTAATAACTTGCATACCTCACTTTATTTACCTAATTAAAACAGAAAGCCTTTATGGTACTCGATTAAGGGACATGAACATGAATCTGCTAAATGAAATGATATTTGTTATTGACACGATTTAATAACACCATCCACCATTCAGATAACGTATCAGGTTGTTTTATTAAATTGTTTCAGTTTTTACACTCAACAACATTAAAGCCAGTGCAGTACAATTTTCTCTACACTGTATAAATTAATTTATATATATTTATATATATCAAATACAAAAACAACTTTGAAAAAGTATAGCTATCACACAGTCATTTTGAAAATGGCCCTGACGAACGGCCCCTAAAGTTTATGACAAAGCATACAATGTATTATTGAGATCAGGCAATATACTCAAATTCCTTATTGTGGTTTTTAGGTGCAATTTTCCGTTATGTCCACTAGATGGCAGAAGAGGATCAATCACTGGCTGACATTTGAACTCACAGAAAACACAGAAGATGATTACTCTTTAACTAATTCTACTATTAATAGAAATCTGTTCACATTTAAAGGTGCAGTGTGTAATTTTTAGAAGGATCTCTTGACAGAAATGCAAAATGATATACAAAACTATATTATCAGGGGTGTATAAAGACCTTTCATAATGAACCGGTATGCGTTTATTACCTTAGAACGAGACCTTTTTATCTACATACACCAAGGTCCACTTACATGGAAGTCAACATTTTCTGGCGCCATTTTTCTACAGAAGCCCCTAACGGACAAATTTTTTATTAAGTTGTCTCCGACGATGACATGTTTGTCTGGTTGCGGCTACCGTAGCTTCTCTATGTGTTTCAAAAGCGAGGGGTGAGTAGTGGACTAAGCCATTGGTTGCAATTTGTGACCTCACCACTAGATGCCACTAAAATGTACACACTGCACCTTTAACTTCATGATTTTACTGTTATAATATTAAAATCAAATTTAGTGAAAGACTACCACTTCAATTGTTCTGAGTTGTCAGTTTTATCACTCATGTCACTTTATGATAGCTGTGAAACGTGAACATAATTTTGGAGGCACTTACACGACATTTGCAGTAAGAATTATATTTTTATGTTTTTTATTAAAAAAAACTACATACAAAATGAGTGTGTAACCATGTCAATATTAAGTCTTGTTCTTTAACAGTCTTGTTTCTCCTTTCTCAGGTAAACGTGTATGTGTATAATATACAATGCAGAATATCTATTTGGCCATGTCCTTAAACGTCTTGTGATCCCAAATAGCTTGAACCCCGCTAATCGCTGCTTGCAGCTATATTTATTATTATTATTATTATTAGTTATTATTATTCTGCCGTAAAACGGAACGTGCAGACCAAACCGTAAGGCCTAGAGACTTGAAACTTGGCCAAATGGTAGGACCCAATTTGGGGAGAGGTTGATAGAGTATCAACCCGATTGGCCCATAGGTGGCGCTATAGCGATAACAAACGCGTTGATGGTCATAACTTCCACAAATCTTATCCAAATGTCAAGTGTCTTATATCCCTGGATTCCTTGCGTCAAGGCGAACAAAACGTATATCTCCGATTTCATTTCCGTCATGAAAATTTTTTCGCTATTTTCGATTTTGTCAAAAAAAAATAAAAACGAACTCGTCCTAGGTTTTTCATCCGATCGGAACCGTTCCAGTGCCATAATATTCCTTGGAGTGTGATTATCAAAAGTTATCAAAAAAAATGTGAACTTTCGACTCACCGTCGTCAAGCCACGCCCAAACGCCCCCAATGGGCGGAGCCTCTTGGAATTAAATGGCTATAACTTAGGAATGGAAGGAGGTATTGACACCAAATTTGGTACACATATACAGGGGACTATTCTGAGGTCAGGTGCGAAAAATTGCGCCGCTTGACAACTAGCTGGCGCTATAACACCACCTCAAATTTGAAGGGCTGTAACTACAGAAATATGGGACCGATCAACTTGACATTTGGCACGTGTGCTCCTGGTCTGGGGTACTATCTATGTTTAAAAGGAATTTTGCGTAACTCAAAAAACATGGCCGCCATCGGCCAATCAAGAAAAAGCAGCTATTAGACAGGGTTAACGGAGGCCGATCGAAATGAAACGCGGTGGGCCTGTTTGTCTCTTGGCCATGAAGGTCTGTACAGAGTAAGAAAAAATTCGGCCTCTGGGGGGCGCTATCACGTTTTTTCAGTGCTTAAGTGATTGTGTATTATGCAGTGTTTCAGATATCAACAAGATCCTCATATCATTTAATAGAGGTACTTATAATGAACAACTTTTCCTCAAGCAGCACTTGTCTCAGTCGAATCGTTTGTTAGATATTCATCATTTTCTTTTAAACCTACTTTTGCGAACTAGTCCTAGGTTTTTTGACCGATCTGAACCGATTCAGTGCTGGAATATTCCTTAGATACTGAATATCAATAACTATCAAAAAAAAGTTGAACTTTGCAGTCATCGTCGCAACACTACGGTCAAAAGTACGAAGAGGCGGTGCCACAAATACTACAATGGCTATCATTTATGATAGGAATGAGATATTAACACGAAACTTGGTACACATATGTATAGACCTAGGCCGAGGTCACATGCAAAAAATTGCAGAGATTGTCCACTAGGTGGCGCTATAACCTAAGAACAAAAACGATGACTATCGCATATGTATACAACACATAAATATTTGTCTGACCTACTTGTTATTTTGCACATAACATCTGCTTTCAGATTCTTATAAGGGTCTTTTAGGATAATTACATATCTTAGAAAACATTGCCGACCAACAGCCAGCCAGCATTAACCATGTACGAGTCCAGCGTAATGGTGTGCGATTACAACTAAACTGATGGGCCTGTTTGTCTTATGTTCTCAAGTGTCTTTGATGATTTTTGGCTCATCATTCCGGAAATATTTGCATCTAGAACAACGGGAGTTACGTTAACTGTGCCCTAGATCAATGGTTCTCAAAATGATTCCTGGAGGCCCACTGCTCTGCACATATACGAAAGTCTTCTATTTTAAACAAATCTACTTTAATCATCAGTAGAGATTTGTATGAACTGAACTGATTGTGTCAGATGAGAGAAACATACAAAATGTGCCGAGCATTGGGTCTCGAGAAACCACTGCAGTTCACTGAGTTGAAAGTACTGCTCTAGATGTTTATGTTTATATGAAAAACAATTTTATGAATTTGCTGTACTATCTGGGCAAATATCAATATGAAACATAAAATAAACTTTTGCCGTTGTATTACTGGATTTGATGTGATGTCACATAGTGAGGTGGGCACCATTTGTAACCTGTATTCTTTATTTCATTTGTAGCTGCTGTTATGTTCCTTTTGTCCATGGGTTTGCATCTGCATGAAAATTATTATAAGATTTAATGATTTGCAGTCATTTACCTCATTAAAACTAAAAGACTTGAGGTAATCAATTCAAGCATTTTGAAATGTGACATTTTCAAAATGGGCCAGACTAAGTATATCTAACTAATTAACTAGTAATGTGAAGCTTATGACAAAATATTAACAGTTTTATTAAGATCAGACAATATATGTCTTTCCAAGACTAGGGCTGGTTGAATAAACATACAGTAGCCATTAAGTTAAGACTGTGTTTTAAGGACTAGTCTGAAGAACTAGTAGTTAGTTAGGGCTAATCAATCTTACTATTTGGATTTAAATATAATTAAAATAATTTAAATATTTTTTCACATGATACTTAAAGCAGTTATGTTCAATCATGAAGACAAAAATGTATAACTAACTTTGAATACTAGTCTTAGAGATTAATGTTACTGACCATTGGTTTAAGTGTAGTTACAGACTAAAATTAAGGCTTAAGTTTTAGTTATCTTACTTGAAAATAGCTTACACTGGCCTACCTTTAAATATATCTGGGCCATAGTTTTGTCATTAGATGTACACCAGTAATGTTTTTTATAAGGTTTGTTTGTAAAAAGTACCTAAATGTTTTTACATAACTAATGGCTAGTCATGCATCAATTTAAACCTGTGGGAAACAACCCTATGAAGTTATAAAGCTTCAAATGTTCTCTTAGAATTCTTCAAATCCTAAAGGCCACTTCACACTGGTCAGACAGACTCCAACAGACGCGTCTGTTGGAGTCGGTCTGACCAGTGTGAAACCCCTGTTGGAAGTTGTTGGATCAAAGTAAATGACACTTTAGAATGTGGTTGTCTGTTGGTGTCTGTTGGTGTCTGTTGGTGTCTGTTGGAGTTGGTAGTTGTCTGACCAGTGTGAACTGGCCTTAAAGGTATGAACAAGATTGCTGTAAATATGTGGATCCTTAAAGAACAATAATAGGCCAACATTAGAAATAATAACTAATAATCACACATAAAGAGAATATATATTTGGTTATCAGTAGCTTTAGTATTCTAATCTATTTTCCATGACATAAACACGTCATGCTGTGTCTTATAAAGTTTTTAATAATTGTTTATAGAATTATTGCAATGAAATTGTAATGTTATGATACAATTGGTTATTTTAAATGTAAATGATTTACTGAAAACTTACTCTAGCACAGCACATGTGTGAACACAAGGCAAGGCAAGGCAAAGCAAGTTTATTTGAATAGCACATTTCATACACAGAGGTCATTCAAAGTGCTTTACATAGAAATTAGAAAACAATATATAAAAGAGAAAAAAGAAAATGTAAAAATAATAGATACACAATAAAATCACAATAAAAAAAGATACATGAGAATTTAGAATAACAATTAAAGAAAATGAATGTGATTTTAATAAAAACTGTTTAAAATGTTAAAAAGAATAAAACAGGAGTAAAAGTGGCTTGAGTTAAAGGTGCAGTCAGTGTAAAGCAGCACAGTGCTCATTCAGTAAATGCAGAGTTAAACAGATGTGTTTTTAATCTAGATTTAAAAGTTAGTATTCTAATCTATTTTCTATTTTCTATTTACAAATAAGTGCTTAATAGCAAATCTGACTGACATTTGCTTAATGACATCATATTTGTTATTAACTCCATTTGATATAAACAACACATCTGGATCAGTTATGTATGGACATAGCCAGTTGTTAAATATAAAAAAATGTACAGCTTTAGTACTATTTTTAGGCCTACTATAATATGACAGAGGCTGTCATCTGAAATACTTGTATGTTTGCACATAATATCTATGTCAAAGAATATATATGTTCTATAAGAACAATTACTTTTGTTTAAAAAAATAGTCTAAAAGATTTAAACAAGCAACCATTTAGTAAGACCTAGATCTCTATGAATTAAAATGACTGTTACAGATGAGAGAAACATACAAAATGTGCAGAGCATGTTTGTGTATATGTTCCTTTTGACCATAAAGATATATACGGTTTAATAACTTGCATACCTCACTTTATTTACCTAATTAAAACAGAAAGCCTTCATGGTACTCGATTAAAGGACATGAACATGAATCTACTAAATGAAATGATATTTGTTATTGACACAATTTAATAACACCATCCACCATTCAGATAACGTATCTGGTTTTGTTTTATTAAATTGTTTCAGTTCTTACACTCAACAACAGTAAAGCCAGTGCAGTACAATTTTCTCTACACTGTATAATACAAATACAAAAACAACTTTGCAGAAGTATAGCTATCACACAGTCATTTTGAAAACGGCCCTGACAAACGGCCCCTAAAGCTTATGACAAAGCATACAAGTATTATTGAGATCAGGCAATATACTCAAATTCCTTATTGTGGTTTTTAGGTGCAATTTTCCGTTATGTCCACTAGATGGCTGAAGAGGATCAATCACTGGCTGACATTTGCACTCACAGAAAACACAGAAGATGATTACTCTTTAACTAAGTCTACTATTAATAGAACTCTGTACACATTTAAAGGTGCAGTGTGTAATTTTTAGAAGGATCTCTTGACGGAAATGCAAAATGATATACAAAACTATATTATCAGGGGTGTATAAAGACCTTTCATAATGAACCGGTATGTGTTTATTACCTTAGAACGAGACCTTTTTATCTACATACACTGAGGGTCCCCTTACATAGAAGTCACCATTTTTCTACAGAAGCCCTTAACGGACACATTTTTTTACTAAGTTGTCTCCGACGATGACATGTTTGTCTGGTGGCGGCTACTGTAGCATAGAGATGTGTTTCAAAAGCGAGGGGTGAGCAGTGGACTAAGCCATTGGTTGCAATTCGTGACCTCACCACTAGGTGCCGCTAAAATGTACACACTGCACCTTTAACTTCATGATTTTACTGTTATAATATTAAAATCACATTTATTGAAAGACTACCTTTTCAATTGTTCTGAGTTATCAGTTTTAACACTCATGTCATTTTATGATAGCTGTGAAACGTGAACATAATTTTGGAGGCACTTACACGACATTTGCAGTAAGAATTATATATTTTTGGTTTTTTATAAAAAAAAAACTACATACCAAATGAGTGTATAACCATGTCAATATTAAGTCTTGTTCTTTAACAGTCTTGTTTCTCCTTTCTCAGGTAAACGTGTGTGTGTACAATATACAATGCAGAATATCTATATGGCCATGTCCTTAAACGTCTTGTGATCTAAATGGCTTGAACCCCGATAATCGCTGCTAGCAGCTATATTTAGGGTTTCGAGCACGAAGTGCTGAAAACCTATTGTATTTGTCTGTTTTATTATTATTATTATTATTATTATTATTTTTCCGCCATAAAACGCGTCGCCCAGCACAAACCGTAAGTCGTAGAAACTTGCCACTTGGTCAACTGGTTGTATATTAGCAGGCTACTCAGATACAGTGAATCAGCCAAATCGGCCCATAGGTGGCGCTATAGCAATGCCCGACGCGTTGGGGCTCATAACTCCTAAACCGGACATCCTACACTCAAGTGTTTGGTATCATTGTAATCCCTGGCTCCAAACTTAAAAAATGTATATCTCCGATTTCATTTCCGTCATGAAAAATTTTCCGCTATTTTCGATTTTGTCGAAAAAAATAAAAACGAACTAGTCCTAGGTTTTTCGCCCGATCGGAATCATTCCAGTGCTAAAATGTTCCTTGGAGTTTGAATATCAATAATTATCAAAAAAAAGTTGAACTTTCGACTCACGGTCAACATGCCACGCCCACACGTCTGAATTGTGGGCAGGCACTAGAACATTATTGGCTATAACTGGGGACAGGAATGAAGTATCAACACGACACTTGGTACTTGTGATGAGAGTCATGGCCTGAGGTTTCATGCATCGTTTCGTCACAGCGCCACCTAGTGGTCATACGAATCGAATAATGCTTATAACTTAGGCTGAGTTTAACGTATTTTCATGCGACGTTTTTCCTTGGACTCCTGAATTGTTGCCGAGTCCAATGATACCAAGCATGCCAGGTTTTGCTTTACGGTTGGTTCTGCACAGGAAAATAGCACTTAAAAAACATGCGCGAATAACTCCGCGAGGGTTCATCCGATCGACTCGAAACGACCATAGGAAGAATATTGTATTACCTTCTGAACAAAAAGTTCTATTGGCATTATGTTAAAATTTCCATCAGAAATGGCCGAAAATTGCAAAAAACGAAAAATTTACTCCAAATTTTGTGTTTTTTACACATAAATGGTTATAACTCCGCAACGAAATGATATTTTTTTACCAGATTTGATACGCTGATGTCTGAGCAGAGTCTGAGGCAATACAAAAAAAATGGTATGCCTGCACCACTAGTTGGCCTTATAATTGAACAAAACCTTTGACGTTGAGCTAGCACAATGGTCATACAACAGTTTTTTTCACTAAACTTAAGTGTATAGCCATGATACTAGCTAGATGTAACACATTCATGACGTTGCATGCACAAGTTTTTCATAGCGCCACCTAGTGGTTATTTGTTATTTTGACTTAAAAATACTGCAACCTTATATCTAAAATCATGAGTCATCGTGGATTATGCCTTTCATGGCTTTGAGTATAACCATTGGTGGATTGCAATTCACTCCCAACCAATCAGAATACCCTAGCAACCATTTAGCAAGAGCTGTATCTTTGTATCAGAACATCGTAGAGATATGGGGTTCGGCTCGTTTGACTTTTTTACACTATTTTAACATTTTGTGACCCAAGTTTTGCCACTGTAAGCACCACAAACATTTCATTCAGTGTTCTATTTGTCAATGCTTCGTGAGAAGAGAGGGAGACATTTCACTGAATGATAGCACCTTTTTTGCTGATGACTTTGAACAGGTGTGTGAGGTAGCTTATTTTTTATAATTTATTTTGTACAATTCAGCAAAACTACACAGGCATGCCCTTAAAGGTCTTAAGGTCCCAAATCGCTTGAACCCGACTCAATGGCCTTGTAATTCAACTAAACACGGCCATTTCTGAATTGTATTTTACGGTATAAATCTGAAAAACTAATTCTCGTTAACAAATTATCAGATTGACTTAACATTAAGAATGTGACATGTTTGTCCTATAGGTGCACCTGTGTGTAAGCTACATAGTCTGTCTGAACCGTTTCTGACCATCTCTTACGTTTTTCTGGATGCGATGTGGTGTATCAGCCTGGTCGACGACATCTGACATGTTGTATGTGCTTTAATGCTCGAAACCCGGTAAACGCTGCTTGCAGCTTTAATTATTATTATTATTATTATTTTTCCGCCATAAAACGCGTCGCCCAGCACAAACCGTAAGTCGTAGAAACTTGCCACTTGGTCAACTGGTTGTATATTAGCAGGCTACTCAGATACAGTGAATCAGCCAAATCGGCCCATAGGTGGCGCTATAGCAATGCCCGACGCGTTGGGGCTCATAACTCCTAAACCGGACATCCTACACTCAAGTGTTTGGTATCATTGTAATCCCTGGCTCCAAACTTAAAAAATGTATATCTCCGATTTCATTTCCGGTATGCAAATTTTTTCGCTAATTTGCATAATATGCATTTCAAGCCAAAATGAACTAGTCCTAGGTTTTTCGCCCGATCGGAATCGTTCCAACGCAGGAGAAATCTGTGGAGTGAGTAGGTAAATAATTATCGAACAGAATGTGTAATTTCGCTTCAGTGTCACTAAGGGGCGCCAAAATTCAATACCGGAAGTAGACTATCTCCAGGAAAATGGCTATAACTCGTGAACGGTTAGAGATATCTTAACGCGGTTTGGTACACATGTGTATCAGCTCACTCCCGGGTCACAGGACAAAATACGCGGATTTTGGCCACTAGGTGGCGCTATAATAAGCTTGAGGTCGAAAATGGCTATCACTACACAACCGTAAGCCCGATACACTTCATATTTGGTATGGTGTGTCTTTGTGCAATGTACCATGAGGGTCTAGAAGGACATTGGCGTATCTGCAAAAACATGGCCGTCATCGGCCAATGAAGTGTGAGGGCTGATTTGACAGGGTTAACGAAGGTCGATCGGAACGACATTCACTGTGCTTGTTCGTGTACTGCTCCAGAAGGTCTGTAAGAATTATGGTGTCATTTCGCCACTAGGGGGCGTAATACCGTATTTCGGTGCCTTTATCACGTGACGTTTGACATACACACACAAACATGACATCATATGATAGATCGGTTCATGACGAAAAACTTTGCCTCTTGAAGCGTTGCTGTCAATCAAACGGTTCGTTAGTTATTGGCGATAACGTTCAAACCTACTTTTGCGAACTAGTCCTAGGTTTTTCATCCGATCTGAACCTAACGAAAGCTGATTGATTCTGTGGAGTGGGAATATGAATAATTATCGAAAAAAAGTTGAAATTTGTATTCAAACACGCAAGGAGTGGCCAAAAACCGAACTGGGCGGAGCTTAAAACATTTAAACGGCCATAACTCGAGAGGCGTTTGAGATATCATCATGGGGCTTGAATCATATGTGTAGGCCATCGGTCTAAGGTCGTGATATGAAAAGCTCGCCGATTGGACACTAGATGGCGCTATAACGGGGAAAATAGCACTAAATACTGTGATTATGCAATGGTTGCAACTTTCACGCCTATAACTTTATCTGTGGTCAAGAGATTTTCATGGGAGTTATTTTTTTAGCATCCTGAATTGTTTCTGAGTCCTACGATACTAAGCATGCCAGATTTCGCCTTACAGTTAGTTCTGCACAGGAAAATAGCGCTTAAAAAACACACGCGAATAACTCCGCGAGGGTTATTCCGATCGACTCGAAACGACCATAGGAAGAACATTGCATTACCTTCTGAACAAAAAAGTCTATTGGCGTTATGTTAAAATTTCCATCAGAAATGGCCGAAAATTGCAAAAAACGAAATTACCTCAAAATTTGTCGTTTTTTACACATAAATTGTTATATGGAGAGATTTCACTGAATGAGAGCCGTTTTTTTGCTGATAACTAATGTATTTAAGGTTGTATCTTCACCAAACGTATGCATAATGACATGGTACTTGGTAATTCTGATGGCAGTCAGGACCTGAGGGAGCCTTCAGTTTCGGAAGCATATTTTACACGCCTACAACTTTGGCTGCAGTCACCATATTTTTATGGGACTTTTTTCACAGGAGTCCTGAATTGTTGTAGAGTCCAACGATACCAAACATGCCCAGTTTTGCCTTATGCTTAGTCCTGGGGTTACTGTTCACTGTAGGTCCTTGCGGTCTGCTGCGCTGCTGTGTTTCTGTCTTATGTACACGTGTGCAGTCTGTTTGCACCATTGCACCATACCACGACTCGATGGCCTTGTAGTTCAACTAAACACGGCCATTTCTGAATTGTATGTTACATTATAAATCTGAAAAACTAATTCTAGTTAACAAATTATCCTCATAACGTCACATTAAGGACATCACATGTTTGTCTTGTAGGTGCACCTGTGTGTAAGCATACATAGTCTGTATGATCTTTTTTTGACCATCTCTTTCATTTTTCTGGAGCGAGGTGGTCTATCATTCATTGTGGCTGTGTTCTGGTGTAACTGCTCCGCCTGGTAAGCGACGTGTGAGGTTTTTGACGTTGCCTTAAAGCTTGAAACCCGGCAATTGCTGCTTGCAGCTATATTTAGGGTTTCGAGCACGAAGTGCTGAAAACCTATTGTATTTGTCTGTTTTATTAGGGGTTCAAGCCCGAAGGGCTGAAACCCTATTGTATTTGTATGGATTTTTATTCTTTTTATTATTTTTCTTCTGCCGTAAAACGGATCGTGCAGACCAAACCGTAAGGCCTAGAGACTTGAAACTTGGCCAAAGGGTAGGACCCAATTTGGGGAGAGGTTGATAGAGTATCAACCCAATTGGCCTATAGGTGGCGCTATAGCGATAACAAACGCGTTGATGATCATAACTCCCACAAATCTTGTCCAAATGTCAAGTGTCTTATATCCCTGGATTCCTTGCGTCAAGACGAACAAAACGTATATCTCCGATTTCATTTCCGTCATGAAAATTTTTTCGCTATTTTCGATTTTGTCGAAAAAAATAAAAACGAACTAGTCCTAGGTTTTTTGTCCGATCGGAACCGTTCCAGTGCTGTAATATTCCTTGGAGTGTGAATATGAAAAGTTATCAAAAAAAAGTTGAACTTTATACTCGTCGTCGTCAAGCCACGCCCAAACGCCCCCAATGGGCGGAGCCTCTTGGACTTCAATGGCTGTAACTTGGGATTGGAAAGAGGTATCGAAACCAAATTTGGTACACATATACAGCGGACTATTCTGGGGTCACGTGCAAAAAATTGCATCGCTTGACCACTAGTTGGCGCTATAACACTACTTCAACTTTGAAGAGCTGTAACTAGAGAAATATGGGACCGATCAACTTGAGATTTGGCACGGGTGCTCTTGGTCTAGGGTACTATCTGTGTGGGAAAGGAATTTCGCGTAGCTCAAAAAACATGGCCGCCATCGGCCAATCAAGAAAAAGCAGCTATTGGGCAGGGTTAACGGAGGCCGATCGAAACGAAACGTGGTGGACCTGTTTGTCTCTTGGCCATGAAGGTCTGTGCAGAGTAAGAAAAAATTCGGCCTCCGGGAGGCGCTATCACGTTTTTTCAATGTTTAAGTGATTGTGTATTATGCAGTGTTTCAGATATCAACAAGATCTTTATATCATTTAATAGAGCTACATTTAATGAACAACTTTTCCTCAAGAAGCACTTGTCTCAGTCGAATCGTTTGTTAGATATTCATAATTTTCTCTTAAACCTACTTTTGCGAACTAGTCCTAGGTTTTTTGACCGATCTGAACCAATCCAGTGCTGGAATATTCCTTAGACACTGAATATCAATAATTATCAAAAAAAAGTTGAACTTTGCACTCGTCGTCGCAACACTACGGTCAAAAGTACGAAGAGGCGGGGCCACAAATACTTAAATTGCTATCATTTATGATAGGAATGAGATATCAACATGAAACTTGGTACACATATGTATAGACCCAAGCTGAGGTCACATGCAAAAAATTGCAGAGATTGTCCATTAGGTGGCGCTATAACTTAAGAACAAATAACCATAACTATAGCATATGTATATGACACATAAATATTTGTCTGACCTACTTGTTATTTTGCACATTACATCTACTTTCAGGTTCTTATAATGGTCTATGAGGATAATTATTTATCTTTGAAAACATGCCACTCAACAGCCAACCAGTATTAACCATGTACGAGTCAAGCCTAATGGTGTGTGATTACAACTAAACTCATGGGACTGTTGGTCTTATGTTTCCAAGTGTCTGTGAGGATTTTTAGTTCATCTTTCTGAAAATCTTTGCATCTAACACAATGTGTGCAAAGTAAACAGTTCTCTAGATCAGTGGTTCTCAACACACCTGCTTCACATAATCAGCACAATAGTAGAGATCTCTATTAACTAAACTGATTGTGTCAGATGAGAGAAACATACAAAATGTGCAGAGCAGTGGTTCTCCAGAAACGGAGTAGAGAACCACTGCTCTATATGTTTATGTTTATATGAAAAAACTATTTTGTGAACTAATACTTGGTTTTTCACTCAACACCACTAAAGCCAATGCAATACAATTTCCTGTAGTCTGTGAGCAAATATGAATGCCAAATTGTTATCACCAATTGTACGTCTTATTCCTTTAGTTGTTTAGCTTTGAATTACAAAAACAACTTTTCAAAACTACTAGAATTTTTTCAGTCAACAACAATAAAATCAGCGCAGTACATTTTTCTGTCCTCTGTGTGTAAAGGTATATCAAATACAAAATGTAATGAATTTGAATACCTGCTTTTGTAAGCATAGATTTCATGTGATGTCACACATTGGTGTAGGTGCCATTTGTACGACTGAATTGCAGCATGTGTGTTTAAAGGAACTCATAAAGATATGGATTAAAGTTTTTCATTATCTCCATTTATTTACATCAGTAGCATTAGGATTCTATTCTACCTTCCATGACATAAACGTGTCCTGACATGATGTATAATACAAAGTTGTTACATTTTTATATGTTATTTTTCAAATATTGCACCAAAAACTTCATGTGATAATGCAATTGGTTATTATTCACATAAATGACCTGCTAGAACCCAACTAAAAAGCAGCACTTTATGAAAGTAACACAGACAAATGCTCACCAGCAAATCTGCTGCAAATCTACTAAATAACATGACATTTGTTATTGACATAATTTGATATTGAAAACATATCTGGATCAGTTATTTATTGGCCCAGCCTAAAATCACATGAAAATAATTGCAGAGCTATACCACTATTTGACAATTTAACATGACAGAGCCTAAAAATGTTTCTATTAAAATATGTAACTTTGCTTTATTGTTTCCAAATCCATAAATTAGTATTCTCTTACAATAACACAATAAAAGGATTATATGAAAAATATATACTCTCTGTGTGAAACACAGACCCTCATTAATATACTTAAGAGCATGCTTATCAGGATTTGAGTTAAAAATGTGTCTACCTTTATTTACTTTTAAATATTCAATACTAATTTTATGTTAAATTAATTGTAAAAGGAAAACAATAATTTTAGCCAACAGATGGCAGAAGGTCATCTTCTGCCATCTGCTGGCTAAAATTATTATTTAGTATTTAAAATGTATACTCAATGAAATTGTGTTCACAGGTTTCATCAATGGATGCATGATTTAACTTTATGAAGTCAGTATTATTATGTTAAAATAACATTTCGTCAATCATTCTGACGGTATCCGTTTTAACAGTCATGTGACATTCGAACATAGGATAAACATTTAAATAGGTTGATGAACTCTTAAAGGACACCAAGCATATGGAGATTGGTCATTTATTTCAAAGTCTTATTTCCTAACCCTGCCATTTCTGCTTCTGTGTGTAAATGCATGTATGTGTTTTAGCTTATTCTTCATCATTGCTGTGTTATAGATTAGCCATATGAGACCTATATCTCTATATCAGAACATCGTAGAGAAATTGTGGTGGGCTGTTTTGTCTCATGTTAACAATTTTTGAAACATTTTGTGTGACAAATCTTGCAACAGCATGCACCACATAATTTTCTCTTCAGAAAATTTACCTAATTGGTAACATGTTAGTATTTCATATTCTAAGTATATTTGATAACAATGCAGCAAATCTAAACAGGCATGCCCTTAAAGGTCTTAAAGGTTCATATAATGAGATTTTTTAAAGATGTAAAATAAATTGTTTGTGTACCCAGAGTGTGTATGTGAAGTGTTATCTCAAAATACTCCACAGATCATTTATTATAGCATGTTAAAATTGACACTTTGTAGGCCTGAGCAAAATTGTGCAGTTTTTGGGTGTTTCCTTTAAAATGCAAATGAGTGGATGAAATGCAAACACTGATCACAATGATGGTGGTTTGTTGTAATTGAAATTCAATTGTGCTCTCGATTATTTTATTTTTTATCTTTTTCATGTTTTCTAGGTTGATATAAGCACTGGGGACCCAATTATAGCACTTACACTTGGAAAAAGTCAGATTTTCACGCTATGACCCCTTTAAGGTCCCAGATCGCTTGAACCCCGCTAATCGCTGCTTGCAGCTATATTTAGGGTTTCGAGCACGAAGTGCTGAAAACCTATTGTATTTGTCTGTTTTATTATTATTATTATTATTATTATTATTATTATTATTTTTCCGCCATAAAACGCGTCGCCCAGCACAAACCGTAAGTCGTAGAAACTTGCCACTTGGTCAACTGGTTGTATATTAGCAGGCTACTCAGATACAGTGAATCAGCCAAATCGGCCCATAGGTGGCGCTACAGCAATGCCTGACGCGTTGGGGCTCATAACTCCTAAACCGGACATCCTACACTCAAGTGTTTGGTATCATTGTAATCCCTGGCTCCAAACTTAAAAAATGTATATCTCCGATTTCATTTCCGGTATGCAAATTTTTTCGCTAATTTGCATAATATGCATTTCAAGCCAAAATGAACTAGTCCTAGGTTTTTCGCCCGATCGGAATCGTTCCAACGCAGGAGAAATCTGTGGAGTGAGTAGGTAAATAATTATCGAATAGAATGTGTAATTTCGCTTCAGTGTCACTAAGGGGCGCCAAAATTCAATACCGGAAGTAGACTATCTCCAGGAAAATGGCTATAACTCGTGAACGGTTAGAGATATCTTAACGCGGTTTGGTACACATGTGTATCAGCTCACTCCCGGGTCACAGGAAAAAATACGCGGATTTTGGCCACTAGGTGGCGCTATAATAAGCTTGAGGTCGAAAATGGCTATCACTACACAACCGTAAGCCCGATACACTTCATATTTGGTATGGTGTGTCTTTGTGCAATGTACCATGAGGGTCTAGAAGGACATTGGCGTATCTGCAAAAACATGGCCGTCATCGGCCAATGAAGTGTGAGGGCTGATTTGACAGGGTTAACGAAGGTCGATCGGAACGACACTCACTGTGCTTGTTCGTGTACTGCTCCAGAAGGTCTGTAAGAATTATGGTGTCATTTCGCCACTAGGGGGCGTAATACCGTATTTCGGTGCCTGTATCACGTGACGTTTGACATACACACACAAACATGACATCATATGATAGATCGGTTCATGACGAAAAACTTTGCCTCTTGAAGCGTTGCTGTCAATCAAACGGTTCGTTAGTTATTGGCGATAACGTTCAAATCTACTTTTGCGAACTAGTCCTAGGTTTTTCATCCGATCTGAACCTAACGAAAGCTGATTGATTCTGTGGAGTGAGAATATGAATAATTATCGAAAAAAAGTTGAAATTTGTATTCAAACACGGAAGGAGTGGCCAAAAACCGAACTGGGCGGAGCTTAAAACATTTAAACGGCCATAACTCGAGAGGCGTTTGAGATATCATGATGGGGCTTGAATCATATGTGTAGGCCATAGGTCTAAGGTCGTGATATAAAAAGCTCGCCGATTGGACACTAGATGGCGCTATAACGGGGAAAATAGCACTAAATACTGTGATTATGCAATGGTTGCAACTTTCACGCCTATAACTTTATCTGTGGTCAAGAGATTTTCATGGGAGTTATTTTTTTAGCATCCTGAATTGTTTCCGAGTCCTACGATACCAAGCATGCCAGGTATCGCCTTACGGTTAGTTCTGCACAGCAAAAATAGCACTTACAAAACATGCACGAATAACTCTGCGAGGATTATTCCGATCGACTTTAAACGACCATAGGAAGAACATTGCATTACCTTCTAAACAAAAAAGTCTGTGGCGTTATGTTAAAATTTCTATCAGAAATGGCAGATAATTGCAAAAAACGAAAAATTACCTCAAAATTTTGTGTTTTTTACACATAGATGGTTATACCTCCGCAACGAAATGACATTTTTTCCCCAGATTTGATACGTTGATGGCTGAGCAGAGTCTGAGGCAATACCCAAAAAATAATATGCCTGCACCACTCGTTGGCCTCATAATTGAACAAAACCTTTGACATTGAGCGAGCCCAATAGTCTTACAACTGTTTTTTTCACTAAACTAAAGTGTTCAGCCATGATACTAGCTAGATGTAACAAAGTCATGACCTGACGTTGCATGCACAATTTTGTCGTAGCGCCACCCTGTGGTTATTTGTTATTTTCACTTAAAAGTGAGTAGAGAGCAGAGAAATTTCACTGAATGAGAGCTGTTTTTTTGCTGATAGCTAATGTATTTAAGGTGTATCTTCGCCAAACGTATGCGTAATGACACAGTACTTGGTTATTCTGATGGCAGTCAGGACCTGAGGGAGCCTGCAGTTTTGTTGCACCAACACCTAGTGGTCGGAAGCATATTTTAGAAACGTAAATCTTTGGCTGCAGTCACCGTATTTTCATGGGACTTTTTTCACAGGAGTCCTGAATTGTTGCAGAGTCCAACGATACCAAACATGCCAGGTTTTGCCTTATGCTTAGTCCTGGAGTTATCAGAACACAATTAAGGAGGACATTAAATAAGTCAAGTATTATCTTTCCAGCTGTGTTTGCTGTCCACTGTAGGTCCTTGCGGTTTGCTGCGCTGCTGTGTGTGTGCCTTATGTGCACGTCTGCAGTCTGTTTACACCATTGCACCATACCACGACTCAATGGCCTTGTAGTTCAACTAAACACGGCCATTTCTGAATTGTATGTTACGGTATAAATCTGAAAAACTAATTCTCGTTAACAAATTATCTGAATGACTTAACATTAAGGACGTGACATATTTGTCCTATAGGTGCACCTGTGTGTAAGCATACATAGTCTGTATGAACCGTTTCTGACCATCTCTTTCGTTTTTCTGCATGCGATGTGATGTATCAGCCTGGTCGACGACGTCTGACGTGCTTTAATGCTCGAAACCCGGTAAATGCTGCTTGCAGCTTTAATTAGGGTTTCGAGCACGAAGTGCTGAAAACCTATTGTATTTGTCTGTTTTATTATTATTATTATTATTATTATTATTATTATTATTATTTTTCCGCCATAAAACGCGTCGCCCAGCACAAACCGTAAGTCGTAGAAACTTGCCACTTGGTCAACTGGTTGTATATTAGCAGGCTACTCAGATACAGTGAATCAGCCAAATCTGCCCATAGGTGGCGCTATAGCAATGCCCGACGCGTTGGGGCTCATAACTCCTAAAGCGGACATCCTACACTCAAGTGTTTGGTATCATTGTAATCCCTGGCTCCAAACTTAAAAAATGTATATCTCCGATTTCATTTCCTGTATGCAAATTTTTTCGCTAATTTGCATAATATGCATTTCAAGCCAAACTGAACTAGTCCTAGGTTTTTCACCCGATCGGAATCGTTCCAACGCAGGAGAAATCTGTGGAGTGAGTAGGTAAATAATTATCGAACAGAATGTGTAATTTCGCTTCAGTGTCACTAAGGGGCGCCAAAATTCAATACCGGAAGTAGACTATCTCCAGGAAAATGGCTATAACTCGTGAACGGTTAGAGATATCTTAACGCGGTTTGGTACACATGTGTATCAGCTCACTCCGGGGTCACAGGAAAAAATACGCGGATTTTGGCCACTAGGTGGCGCTATAATAAGCTTGAGGGTCGAAAATGGCTATCACTACAAAACCGTAAGCCCGATACACTTCATATTTGGTATGGTGTGTCTTTGTGCAATGTACCATGAGGGTCTAGAAGGACATTGGCGTATCTGCAAAAACATGGCCGTCATCGGCCAATGAAGTGTGAGGGCTGATTTGACAGGGTTAACGAAGGTCGATCGGAACGACACTCACTGTGCTTGTTCGTGTACTGCTCCAGAAGGTCTGTAAGAATTATGGTGTCATTTCGCCACTAGGGGGCGTAATACCGTATTTCGGTGCCTGTATCACGTGACGTTTGACATACACACACAAACATGACATCATATGATAGATCGGTTCATGACGAAAAACTTTGCCTCTTGAAGCGTTGCTGTCAATCAAACGGTTCGTTAGTTATTGGCGATAACGTTCAAACCTACTTTTGCGAACTAGTCCTAGGTTTTTCATCCGATCTGAACCTAACGAAAGCTGATTGATTCTGTGGAGTGGGAATATGAATAATTATTGGAAAAAAGTTGAAATTTGTATTCAAACACGCAAGGAGTGGCCAAAAACCGAACTGGGCGGAGCTTTAAACATTTAAAGGCCATAACTCGAGAGGCGTTTGAGATATCATCATGGGGCTTGAATCATATATGTAGGCCATCGGTCTAAGGTCGTGATATAAAAAGCTCACCGATTGGACACTAGATGGCGCTATAACGGGGAAAATAGCACTAAATACTGTGATTATGCAATGGTTGCAACTTTCACGCCTATAACTTTATCTGTGGTCAAGAGATTTTCATGGGAGTTATTTTTTTAGCATCCTGAATTGTTTCCGAGTCCTACGATACCAAGCATGCCAGGTTTCGCCTTACGGTTAGTTCTGCACAGCAAAAATAGCACTTACAAAACATGCGCGAATAACTCTGCGAGGATTATTCCGATCGACTTTAAACGACCATAGGAAGAACATTGCATTACCTTCTGAACAAAAAAGTCTATTGGCGTTATGTTAAAATTTCTATCAGAAATGGCAGAAAATTGCAAAAAAACGAAAAATTACCTCAAAATTTTGTGTTTTTTACACATAAATGGTTATAACTCCGCAACGAAATGACATTTTTTCACCAGATTTGATACGCTGATGGCTGAGCAGAGTCTGAGGCAATACCCAAAAAATAATATGCCTGCACCACTCGTTGGCCTCATAATTGAACAAAACCTTTGACATTGAGCGAGCCCAATGGTCTTACAACTGTTTTTTTCACTAAACTAAAGTGTTCAGCCATGATACTAGCTAGATGTAACAAAGTCATGACCTGACGTTGCATGCACAATTTTGTCGTAGCGCCACCCTGTGGGTATTTGTTATTTTCACTTAAAAGTGAGTAGAGAGCAGAGAAATTTCACTGAATGAGAGCTGTTTTTTGCTGATATCTAATGTATTTAAGGTTGTATCTTCGCCAAACGTATGCGTAATGACACAGTACTTGGTAATTCTGATGGCAGTCAGGACCTGAGGGAGCCTGCAGTTTTGTTGCACCAACACCTAGTGGTCGGAAGCATATTTTAGAAACCTAAATCTTTGGCTGCAGTCACCGTATTTTCATTGGACTTTTTTCACAGGAGTCCTGAATTGTTGCAGAGTCCAACGATACCAAACATGCCAGGTTTTGCCTTATGCTTAGTCCTGGAGTTATCAGAACACAATTAAGGAGGACATTAAATAAGTCAAGCATTATCTTTCCAGCTGTGTTTGCTGTCCACTGTAGGTCCTTGCGGTTTGCTGCGCTGCTGTGTGTGTGCCTTATGTGCACGTCTGCAGTCTGTTTACACCATTGCACCATACCACGACTCAATGGCCTTGTAGTTCAACTAAACACGGCCATTTCTGAATTGTATGTTACGGTATAAATCTGAAAAACTAATTCTCGTTAACAAATTATCTGAATGACTTAACATTAAGGACGTGACATATTTGTCCTATAGGTGCACCTGTGTGTAAGCATACATAGTCTGTATGAACCATTTCTGACCATCTCTTTCGTTTTTCTGCATGCAATGTGGTGTATCAGCCTGGTCGACGACGTCTGACGTCTCTGACGTGCTTTAATGCTCGAAACCCGGTAAATGCTGCTTGCAGCTTTAATTATTATTATTATTATTATTATTATTATTTTTCCGCCATAAAACGCGTTGCCCAGCACAAACCGTAAGTCGTAGAAACCTGCCACTTGGTCAACTGGTTGTATATTAGCAGGCTACTCAGATACAGTGAATCAGCCAAATCGGCCCATAGGTGGCGCTATAGCAATGCCCCACGCGTTGGGGCTCATAACTCCTAAACCGGACATCCTACACTCAAGTGTTTGGTATCATTGTAATCCCTGGCTCCAAACTTAAAAAATGTATATCTCCGATTTCATTTCCGGTATGCAAATTTTTTCGCTAATTTGCATAATATGCATTTCAAGCCAAACTGAACTAGTCCTAGGTTTTTCGCCCGATCGGAATCGTTCCAACGCAGGAGAAATCTGTGGAGTGAGTAGGTAAATAATTATCGAACAGAATGTGTAATTTCGCTTCAGTGTCACTAAGGGGCGCCAAAATTCAATACCGGAAGTAGACTATCTCCAGGAAAATGGCTATAACTCGTGAACGGTTAGAGATATCTTAACGCGGTTTGGTACACGTGTGTATCAGCTCACTCCGGGGTCACAGGAAAAAATACGCGGATTTTGGCCACTAGGTGGCGCTATAATAAGCTTGAGGGTCGAAAATGGCTATCACTACACAACCGTAAGCCCGATACACTTCATATTTGGTATGATGTGTCTTTGTGCAATGTACCATGAGGGTCTAGAAGGACATTGGCGTATCTGCAAAAACATGGCCGTCATCGGCCAATGAAGTGTGAGGGCTGATTTGACAGGGTTAACGAAGGTCGATCGGAACGACACTCACTGTGCTTGTTCGTGTACTGCTCCATAAGGTCTGTAAGAATTATGGTGTCATTTGGCCACTAGGGGGCGAAATACCGTATTTCGGTGCCTGTATCACGTGACGTTTGACATACATACACAAACATGACATCATATGATAGATCGGTTCATGACGAAAAACTTTGCCTCTTGAAGCGTTGCTGTCAATCAAACGGTTCGTTAGTTATTGGCGATAACGTTCAAACCTACTTTTGCGAACTAGTCCTAGGTTTTTCATCCGATTTGAACCTAACGAAAGCTGATTGATTCTGTGGAGTGGGAATATGAATAATTATCGAAAAAAAGTTGAAATTTGTATTCAAACACGCAAGGAGTGGCCAAAAACCGAACTGGGCGGAGCTTAAAACATTTAAACGGCCATAACTCGAGAGGCGTTTGAGATATCATCATGGGGCTTGAATCATATGTGTAGGCCATCGGTCTAAGGTCGTGATATAAAAAGCTTGCTGATCGGACAATAGGTGGCGCTATACCGGGAAAGATGGCATTAAATACTGTGATTATCCAACGGTTACACTTTATAAGCCTATAACTCTATCTGTGATCAACGAATTTCCATGGGAGTTGCTTTTGTATGATCCTGAACTGTTTTCGAATCCTACGATACCAAGCATGCCAGGTTTCGAATTACGGTTCGATCAGAACTACGTTTTCCCACATAAAAAACAATCACTAATAGCTTCGTAACCGTAACTCCTATCGATTCGAAAACACCATAGGAAGAACAATGCAATAGCTTCTGAACAAAAAAGTATATTGGCGTTATATTAAAATTTCCATCAGAAATGGCCGAAAATTGTGAAAAACCAAAATAGTCCTATAGGTGCACGTGTGTTTAAGCATACATAGTCTGTATGAACCGTTTCTGACCATCTCTTTCGTTTTTGTGTGATGCTGGATCAGCCTAATCGACGACGTGTGACGTCTTTGACGTGCCTTAATGCTCGAAACCCGGTAAATGCTGCTTGCAGCTTTATTAGGGTTTCGAGCACGAAGTGCTGAAAACCTATTGTATTTGTCTGTTTTATTATTATTAGGGTTTCGAGCACGAAGTGCTGAAAACCTATTGTATTTGTCTGTTTTATTATTATTATTATTAGGGGTTCAAGCCCGAAGGGCTGAAACCCTATTGTATTTGTACTGATTTTTATTAGGGGTTCAAGCCCGAAGGGCTGAAACCCTATTGTATTTGTATGGATTTTTATTCTTTTTATTATTTTTCTTCTGCCGTAAAACGGATCGTGCAGACCAAACCGTAAGGCCTAGAGACTTGAGACTTGGCCAAATGGTAGGACCCAATTTGGGGAGAGGTTGATAGAGTTTCAACCCGATTGGCCTATAGGTGGCGCTATAGCGATAACAAACGCGTTGATGCTCATAACTCCCAGAATTCTTGTCCAAATGTCAAGTGTCTTATATCCCTGGATTCCTTGCGTCAAGACGAACAAAACGTATATCTCCGATTTCATTTCCGTCATGAAATTTTTTTCGCTATTTTCGATTTTGTCGAAAAAAATAAAAACGAACTAGTCCTAGGTTTTTTGTCCGATCGGAACCGTTCCAGTGCTGTAATATTCCTTGGAGTGTGAATATGAAAAGTTATCAAAAAAAAGTTGAACTTTATACTCGTCGTCGTCAAGCCACGCCCAAACGCCCCCAATGGGCGGAGCCTCTTGGACTTCAATGGCTGTAACTTGGGATTGGAAAGAGGTATCGAAACCAAATTTGGTACACATATACAGCGGACTATTCTGGGGTCACGTGCAAAAAATTGCATCGCTTGACCACTAGTTGGCGCTATAACACTACTTCAACTTTGAAGAGCTGTAACTAGAGAAATATGGGACCGATCAACTTGAGATTTGGCACGGGTGCTCTTGGTCTAGGGTACTATCTGTGTGGGAAAGGAATTTCGCGTAGCTCAAAAAACATGGCCGCCATCGGCCAATCAAGAAAAAGCAGCTATTGGGCAGGGTTAACGGAGGCCGATCGAAACGAAACGTGGTGGACCTGTTTGTCTCTTGGCCATGAAGGTCTGTGCAGAGTAAGAAAAAATTCGGCCTCCGGGAGGCGCTATCACGTTTTTTCAATGTTTAAGTGATTGTGTATTATGCAGTGTTTCAGATATCAACAAGATCTTTATATCATTTAATAGAGCTACATTTAATGAACAACTTTTCCTCAAGAAGCACTTGTCTCAGTCGAATCGTTTGTTAGATATTCATAATTTTCTCTTAAACCTACTTTTGCGAACTAGTCCTAGGTTTTTTGACCGATCTGAACCAATCCAGTGCTGGAATATTCCTTAGACACTGAATATCAATAATTATCAAAAAAAAGTTGAACTTTGCACTCGTCGTCGCAACACTACGGTCAAAAGTACGAAGAGGCGGGGCCACAAATACTTAAATTGCTATCATTTATGATAGGAATGAGATATCAACATGAAACTTGGTACACATATGTATAGACCCAAGCTGAGGTCACATGCAAAAAATTGCAGAGATTGTCCATTAGGTGGCGCTATAACTTAAGAACAAATAACCATAACTATAGCATATGTATATGACACATAAATATTTGTCTGACCTACTTGTTATTTTGCACATTACATCTACTTTCAGGTTCTTATAATGGTCTATGAGGATAATTATTTATCTTTGAAAACATGCCACTCAACAGCCAACCAGTATTAACCATGTACGAGTCAAGCCTAATGGTGTGTGATTACAACTAAACTCATGGGACTGTTGGTCTTATGTTTCCAAGTGTCTGTGAGGATTTTTAGTTCATCTTTCTGAAAATCTTTGCATCTAACACAATGTGTGCAAAGTAAACAGTTCTCTAGATCAGTGGTTCTCAACACACCTGCTTCACATAATCAGCACAATAGTAGAGATCTCTATTAACTAAACTGATTGTGTCAGATGAGAGAAACATACAAAATGTGCAGAGCAGTGGTTCTCCAGAAACGGAGTAGAGAACCACTGCTCTATATGTTTATGTTTATATGAAAAAACTATTTTGTGAACTAATACTTGGTTTTTCACTCAACACCACTAAAGCCAATGCAATACAATTTCCTGTAGTCTGTGAGCAAATATGAATGCCAAATTGTTATCACCAATTGTACGTCTTATTCCTTTAGTTGTTTAGCTTTGAATTACAAAAACAACTTTTCAAAACTACTAGAATTTTTTCAGTCAACAACAATAAAATCAGCGCAGTACATTTTTCTGTCCTCTGTGTGTAAAGGTATATCAAATACAAAATGTAATGAATTTGAATACCTGCTTTTGTAAGCATAGATTTCATGTGATGTCACACATTGGTGTAGGTGCCATTTGTACGACTGAATTGCAGCATGTGTGTTTAAAGGAACTCATAAAGATATGGATTAAAGTTTTTCATTATCTCCATTTATTTACATCAGTAGCATTAGGATTCTATTCTACCTTCCATGACATAAACGTGTCCTGACATGATGTATAATACAAAGTTGTTACATTTTTATATGTTATTTTTCAAATATTGCACCAAAAACTTCATGTGATAATGCAATTGGTTATTATTCACATAAATGACCTGCTAGAACCCGACTAAAAAGCAGCACTTTATGAAAGTAACACAGACAAATGCTCACCAAAAAATCTGCTGCAAATCTACTAAATAACATGACATTTGTTATTGACATAATTTGATATTGAAAACATATCTGGATCAGTTATTTATTGGCCCAGCCTAAAATCACATGAAAATAATTGCAGAGCTATACCACTATTTGACAATTTAACATGACAGAGCCTAAAAATGTTTCTATTAAAATATGTAACTTTGCTTTATTGTTTCCAAATCCATAAATTAGTATTCTCTTACAATAACACAATAAAAGGATTATATGAAAAATATATACTCTCTGTGTGAAACACAGACCCTCATTAATATACTTAAGAGCATGCTTATCAGGATTTGAGTTAAAAATGTGTCTACCTTTATTTACTTTTAAATATTCAATACTAATTTTATGTTAAATTAATTGTAAAAGGAAAACAATAATTTTAGCCAACAGATGGCAGAAGGTCATCTTCTGCCATCTGCTGGCTAAAATTATTATTTAGTATTTAAAATGTATACTCAATGAAATTGTGTTCACAGGTTTCATCAATGGATGCATGATTTAACTTTATGAAGTCAGTATTATTATGTTAAAATAACATTTCGTCAATCATTCTGACGGTATCCGTTTTAACAGTCATGTGACATTCGAACATAGGATAAACATTTAAATAGGTTGATGAACTCTTAAAGGACACCAAGCATATGGAGATTGGTCATTTATTTCAAAGTCTTATTTCCTAACCCTGCCATTTCTGCTTCTGTGTGTAAATGCATGTATGTGTTTTAGCTTATTCTTCATCATTGCTGTGTTATAGATTAGCCATATGAGACCTATATCTCTATATCAGAACATCGTAGAGAAATTGTGGTGGGCTGTTTTGTCTCATGTTAACAATTTTTGAAACATTTTGTGTGACAAATCTTGCAACAGCATGCACCACATAATTTTCTCTTCAGAAAATTTACCTAATTGGTAACATGTTAGTATTTCATATTCTAAGTATATTTGATAACAATGCAGCAAATCTAAACAGGCATGCCCTTAAAGGTCTTAAAGGTTCATATAATGAGATTTTTTAAAGATGTAAAATAAATTGTTTGTGTACCCAGAGTGTGTATGTGAAGTGTTATCTCAAAATACTCCACAGATCATTTATTATAGCATGTTAAAATTGACACTTTGTAGGCCTGAGCAAAATTGTGCAGTTTTTGGGTGTTTCCTTTAAAATGCAAATGAGTGGATGAAATGCAAACACTGATCACAATGATGGTGGTTTGTTGTAATTGAAATTCAATTGTGCTCTCGATTATTTTATTTTTTATCTTTTTCATGTTTTCTAGGTTGATATAAGCACTGGGGACCCAATTATAGCACTTACACTTGGAAAAAGTCAGATTTTCACGCTATGACCCCTTTAAGGTCCCAGATCGCTTGAACCCCGCTAATCGCTGCTTGCAGCTATATTTAGGGGTTCAAGCCCGTAGGGCTGAAACCCTATTGTAATTGTTAAGATTTTTATTTATTATTATTATTTTGCCGTAAAACGGAACGTGCAGACCAAACCGTAAGGCCTAGAGACTTGAAACTTGGTCAAATGGTAGGACCCAATTTGGGGAGAGGTTGATAGAGTATCAACCCGATTGGCCTATAGGTGGCGCTATAGCAATAACAAACGCGTTGATGATCATAACTCCCACAAATCTTGTCCAAATGTCAAGTGTCTTATATCACTGGAATCATTGCGTCAAGTCGAACAAAACGTATATCTCCGATTTCATTTCCGCCATGGAAAATTTTTCGCTATTTTCGATTTTGTCGAAAAAAATAAAAACGAACTAGTCCTAGGTTTTTCGTCCGATCGGAACCGTTCCAGTGCTGTAATATTCCTTGGAGTGTGAATATGAAAAGTTATCAAAAAAAAGTGGAACTTTAGACTCGCCGTCGTCAAGCCACGCCCAAACGCCCCCAATGGGCGGAGCCTCTTGGACTTAAATGGCTATAACTTGGGATTGGAAAGAGGTATCAACACCAAATTTGGTACACATATATAATGGACTATTCTGGGGTCACGAAACAAAAATTGCGCCGCTTGACCACTAGCTGGCGCTATAAGACCACCTCAACTTTGAAGGTCTGTAACTACAGAAATGTGCGACCGATCAACTTGACATTTGGCACCGGTGCTCCTGGTCTACGGTACTATCTATGTGTAAAAGGAATTTCGCTTGGATCAAAAAACATGGCCGCCATCGGCCAATCAAGGAAAAGCAGCTGTTAGACAGGGTTAACGGAGGCCGATCGAAACGAAACGCGGTGGTCCTGTTTGTCTCTTGGCCATGAAGGTCTGTGCAGAGTAAGAAAAAATTCGGCCTCCGGGAGGCGCTATCACGTTTTTTCAATGTTTAAGTGATTGTGTATTATGCAGTGTTTCAGATAGCAACAAGATCTTCATATCATTAAATAGAGGTACTTACAATGAACAACTTTTCCTCAAGAAGCACTTGTCTCAGTCGAATCGTTTGTTAGATATTCATCATTTTCTTTTAAACCTACTTTTGCGAACTAGTCCTAGGTTTTTTGACCGATCTGAACCAATCCAGTGCTGGAATATTCCTTAGACACTGAATATCAATAATTATCAAAAAAAAGTTGAACTTTGCACTCGTCGTCGCAACACCACGGTTAAAAGTACGAAGAGGTGGTGCCACAAATACTTAAATGGCTATCATTTATGATAGGAATCAGATATCAACACGAAACTTGGTACACATATGCATAGACCCCCGCCAAGGTCACATGTAAAAAATTGCAGAGATTGTCCACTAGGTGGCGCTATAACATAAGAACAAGGAATGATGACTAAAGCATATGTATACGACACATAAATATTTGTCCGATCTATTTGTTATTTTGCACATAACATCTGCTTTCAGATTCTTATAAGGGTCTATTAGGATAATTACATATCTTAGAAAACATGCGACCAACAGCCAGCCAGCATTTACCATGTACGAGTCAAGCGTAATGGTGTGCGATTACAACTAAACTGATGGGCCTGTTTGTTTTATGTTCTCAAGTGTCTGTAAGGATTTTTAGCTCATCATTCCGGAAATATTTACATCAAGAACAATGGGTGTCACCTTAACTGTCCCCTAGATCAGTGGTTCTCAATGTTATTCCTATGTATATTGTTGTATGTGAGTATCTTATTGTCCAACATTGCGATTTCTGCTTGCTTTTATAAATGTGTGTGTGTGTGTGTGTGTGTGTGTGTGTGTGTGTGTGTGTGTGTTTTAGGTAATGTACACATGCTGGTTGTATCAGGGCTACAACAACTTAGGATGCCCAAAAAGAGGGCTAAACAATTAGCAACATACTGTGCCGTGTCTGCCGCCATATATGTTAAAGTCAATGCCATTTATATCCATAGCAACTGCAAAAAATTGCAGAGATTGTCCACTAGGTGGCGCCATAACATGAGAAAAATGAACAATGTCTATAGCATATGTGAATGATATATACTTAGAGGTCTGACCTAATTGTTATTTGCATATAAAATCTACTTTCAGGTTCATCTGTCTGACAATGTGTGCGAAGTAAAACTTCTCTAGATCAGTGGTTCTCAACACACCTGCTTCAAATAATTAACACAATAGTAGAGATCTCTTTTAACTAAACTGATTGTGTCAGATGAGAGAAACATTCAAAATGTGCAGAGCAGTGGTCCTCCAGAAACGGAGTAGAGAACCACTGCTCTAGATGTTTATGTTTATATGAAAAAACTATTTTGTTAACTAATACTTGGTTTTTCACTCAACAACAGTAAAGCCAATGCAGTACATTTTCCTGTAGTCTGTGAGCCAATATAAATGCCAAATTGTGATCACCAATTGTAAGTCTTATTCCTTTAGTTGTTTAAGTTTGAATTACAAAAACAATTTTTCAAAACAACTTCTAGGGTTTTCAGTCAACAACAATAAAATCAGTGTAGTAAATTTTTTCTGTCCTCTGTGTGTAAAGATATATCAAGTACAAAATGTAATGAATTTGCATATCTGCTGTTGTATGCATAGATTGTCACGGTGATCCATGTCATGTTTTGTGTCTGTTCTATATTGTCATCACCTGGACACTTGTTAATTATCACATCATTCATTCCACCTGTGTGTAATTAGTCTTTGTGTATTTATACCAGTGTTTGTGTCACACTCATTGCCGGATCATTCTGTCACGACTGGGTTGGAGAGACAGGACGCAAACGCAAGGTTCCAAATAAATAACATTTAATGATCAAACACGAGGGATAACACAGTGAACACAGGAACATCCAATACAGGGAACAGACGGGGTAGCAATGACAATGATCCAGCAGTGAGCAAACAGAAGACAGAGGTATATATACACACAGACTAAATGACAAACAGGTGTGATGAGGAAGGTAATTAATCAATGAATGTCCAGGTGATAACAATCGGAACAGAGACAAGACATGACACGGATTAACCGTGACATAGATTACATGTGATGTCACACAGTGGTGTGGGTGCCATTTGTACGACTGATTTGCAGCATGCATGTTTAAAGGAAATCATAAAGATATGGATTAAAGTTTTCCATTATCTCCAAAACTCTGAGCATCACCAGAAATGAATTGCTGCTATCAAGAGGATATATGTCTGGCTGTATTTACATCAGCAGCATTAGGATTCTATTCTACCTTCCATGACATAAACGTGTCCTGACATGATGTATAATACAAAGTAGTTACATTTTTATACGTTCTTTTTAAAATATTGCACCCAAAACTTCATGTAATAATGCAATTGGTTATTATTCACATACACGACCTGCTAGAACCCAACTAAATAGTTGCACTTTATGAAAGTGAACACAGACAAATGCTCACCAGCAAATATGCTGCAAATCTACTAAATGACATGACATTTGTTATTGACAAAATTTGATATTGAAAACATATCTGGATAAGTTATTTATTGGCCCAGCCTAAAATCACATGCCAATAATTGCAGAGCTATACCACTATTTGACAATTTAAAGGCGGAGTACACAATGTTTGAAAGCCAATGTTGATATTTGAAATCACCTAAACAAACACGCCCCTACCCCAATAGAATCTAGACCTTCTGTTGATAGACCCACCCCACACATACGCAACCCGGCAAGGATGTCGTTTAGTAGACACGCTTCTTACTTCTGATTGGCTATAAGTGTGTTTTGGTAGTCGGCCCGTCTCCTTTTCCAAAGCATATTTCAAACATCGTGGACTCCGCCTTTAACATGACAGAGCCTAAAAATGTTTCTATTAAAATATGTAACATTGCTTTATTGTTTCCAAATCCAAAAATCAGTATTCTCTTATATACTCTCTGAGCGAAACAGAGACCCTCATTAACATAATTAAGAGCATGCTTATTAGGATTTGAGTTTAAAATGTGTCTATCTTTTTTCCTTTACAATATTCACTACTAATTTTATGTTAAATTAATTGTAAAATTATTATTTATTATTCAAAAATCTATACTCAATGAAATTGTGTTCACATGTTTCATCAATGGATACATGATTTAACTTTATGAAGTCATTTATTATTATGTTAAATAAACATTTCGTCAATCATTCTGACGGTATCTGTTTTACAGTCATGTGACTGTGTCTTATTTCCTAACTCTGCCATTTCTGCTTCTGTGTGTAAATGCATGTATGTGTGTTAGCTTATTCTTCATCATTGCTGTGTTATAGGTTAGCCCTGTGAGACTTATATCTCTATATCAGAACATCGTAGAGAAATTGTGGTGGGCTGTTTTGTCTCATGTTAACAATTTTTGAAACATTTTGTGTGACAAATCTTGCAACAGCATGCACCACATAATTTTCTCTTCAGAAAATTTACCTAATTGGTAACATGTTAGTATTTCATATTCTAAGTATATTTGATAACAATGCAGCAAATCTAAACAGGCATGGCCTTAAAGGTCTTAAAGGGTCATATAATGAGATTTTTTAAAGATGTAAAATAAATTGTTTGTGTACCCAGAGTGTGTATGTGAAGTGTTATCTCAAAATACTCCACAGATCATTTATTATAGCATGTTAAAATTGACACTTTGTAGGCCTGAGCAAAATTGTGCAGTTTTTGGGTGTTTCCTTTAAAATGCAAATGAGTGGATGAAATGCAAACACTGATCACAATGGTGGTGGTTTGTTGTAATTGAAATTCAATTGTGCTCTCGATTATTTTATTTTTTATCTTTTTCATGTTTTCTAGGTTGATATAAGCACTGGGGACCCAATTATAGCACTTACACATGGAAAAAGTCAGATTTTCACGCTATGACCCCTTTAAGGTCCCAGATCGCTTGAACCCCGCTAATCGCTGCTTGCAGCTATATTTAGGGGTTCAAGCCCGTAGGGCTGAAACCCTATTGTATTTGTATGGATTTTTATTATTCTAGTTATTATTTTTCTTCTGCCGTAGAACGGATCGTGCAGAACAAACCGTAAGGCCTAGAGACTTGAGACTTGGCCAAATGGTAGGACCCAATTTGGGGAGAGGTTGATAGAGTATCAACCCGATTGGCCTATAGGTGGCGCTATAGCGATAACAAACGCGTTGATGCTCATAACTCCCAGAATTCTTGTCCAAATGTCAAGTGTCTTATATCTCTGGATTCCTTGCGTCAAGACGAACAAAACGTATATCTCCGATTTCATTTCCGTCATGAAATTTTTTTCGCTATTTTCGATTTTGTCGAAAAAAATAAAAACGAACTAGTCCTAGGTTTTTTGTCCGATCGGAACCGTTCCAGTGCTGTAATATCCCTTGGAGTGTGAATATGAAAAGTTATCAAAAAAAAGTTGAACTTTATACTCGTCGTCGTCAAGCCACGCCCAAACGCCCCCAATGGGCGGAGCCTCTTGGACTTCAATGGCTGTAACTTGGGATTGGAAAGAGGTATCGAAACCAAATTTGGTACACATATACAGCGGACTATTCTGGGGTCACGTGCAAAAAATTGCATCGCTTGACCACTAGTTGGCGCTATAACACTACTTCAACTTTGAAGAGCTGTAACTAGAGAAATATGGGACCGATCAACTTGAGATTTGGCACGGGTGCTCTTGGTCTAGGGTACTATCTGTGTGGGAAAGGAATTTCGCGTAGCTCAAAAAACATGGCCGCCATCGGCCAATCAAGAAAAAGCAGCTATTGGGCAGGGTTAACGGAGGCCGACCGAAACGAAACGTGGTGGACCTGTTTGTCTCTTGGCCATGAAGGTCTGTGCAGAGTAAGAAAAAATTCGGCCTCCGGGAGGCGCTATCACGTTTTTTCAATGTTTAAGTGATTGTGTATTATGCAGTGTTTCAGATATCAACAAGATCTTTATATCATTTAATAGAGCTACATTTAATGAACAACTTTTCCTCAAGAAGCACTTGTCTCAGTCGAATCGTTTGTTAGATATTCATAATTTTCTCTTAAACCTACTTTTGCGAACTAGTCCTAGGTTTTTTGACCGATCTGAACCAATCCAGTGCTGGAATATTCCTTAGACACTGAATATCAATAATTATCAAAAAAAAGTTGAACTTTGCACTCGTCGTCGCAACACTACGGTCAAAAGTACGAAGAGGCGGGGCCACAAATACTTAAATTGCTATCATTTATGATAGGAATGAGATATCAACATGAAACTTGGTACACATATGTATAGACCCAAGCTGAGGTCACATGCAAAAAATTGCAGAGATTGTCCATTAGGTGGCGCTATAACTTAAGAACAAATAACCATAACTATAGCATATGTATATGACACATAAATATTTGTCTGACCTACTTGTTATTTTGCACATTACATCTACTTTCAGGTTCTTATAATGGTCTATGAGGATAATTATTTATCTTTGAAAACATGCCACTCAACAGCCAACCAGTATTAACCATGTACGAGTCAAGCCTAATGGTGTGTGATTACAACTAAACTCATGGGACTGTTGGTCTTATGTTTCCAAGTGTCTGTGAGGATTTTTAGTTCATCTTTCTGAAAATCTTTGCATCTAACACAATGTGTGCAAAGTAAACAGTTCTCTAGATCAGTGGTTCTCAACACACCTGCTTCAAATAATCAGCACAATAGTAGAGATCTCTATTAACTAAACTGATTGTGTCAGATGAGAGAAACTTACAAAATGTGTAGAGCAGTGGTTCTCCAGAAACGGAGTAGAGAACCACTGCTCTATATGTTTATGTTTATATGAAAAAACTATTTTGTGAACTAATACTTGGTTTTCACTCAACACCACTAAAGCCAATGCAATACAATTTCCTGTAGTCTGTGAGCAAATATGAATGCCAAATTGTTATCACCAATTGTACGTCTTATTCCTTTAGTTGTTTAACTTTGAATTACAAAGACAACTTTTCAAAACTACTAGAATTTTTTCAGTCAACAACAATAAAATCAGCGCAGTACATTTTTCTGTCCTCTGTGTGTAAAGGTATATCAAATACAAAATGTAATGAATTTGAATACCTGCTTTTGTAAGCATAGATTTCATGTGATGTCACACATTGGTGTAGGTGCCATTTGTACGACTGAATTGCAGCACGTGTGTTTAAAGGAACTCATAAAGATATGGATTAAAGTTTTTCATTATCTCCATTTATTTACATCAGTAGCATTAGGATTCTATTCTACCTTCCATGACATAAACGTGTCCTGACATGATGTATAATACAAAGTTGTTACATTTTTATATGTTATTTTTCAAATATTGCACCAAAAACTTCATGTGATAATGCAATTGGTTATTATTCACATAAATGACCTGCTAGAACCCAACTAAATAGCAGCACTTTATGAAAGTAACACAGACAAATGCTCACCAGCAAATCTGCTGCAAATCTACTAAATAACATGACATTTGTTATTGACATAATTTGATATTGAAAACATATCTGGATCAGTTATTTATTGGCCCAGCCTAAAATCACATGAAAATAATTGCAGAGCTATACCACTATTTGACAATTTAACATGACAGAGCCTAAAAATGTTTCTATTAAAATATGTAACTTTGCTTTATTGTTTCCAAATCCATAAATTAGTATTCTCTTACAATAACACAATAAAATGATTATATGAAAAATATGTACTCTCTGTGTGAAACACAGACCCTCATTAATATACTTAAGAGCATGCTTATCAGGATTTGAGTTAAAAATGTCTCTACCTTTATTTACTTTTAAATATTCAATACTAATTTTATGTTAAATTAATTGTAAAAGGAAAACAATAATTTTAGCCAGCAGATGGCAGAAGGTCATCTTCTGCCCTCTGCTGGCTAAAATTATTATTATTATTTAAAATGTATACTCAATGAAATTGTGTTCACAGGTTTCATCAATGGATGCATGATTTAACTTTATGAAGTCAGTATTATTATGTTAAAATAACATTTCGTCAATCATTCTGACGGTATCCGTTTTAACAGTCATGTGACATTCGAACATAGGATAAACATTTAAATAGGTTGATGAACTCTTAAAGGACACCAAGCATATGGAGATTGGTCATTTATTTCAAAGTCTTATTTCCTAACCCTGCCATTTCTGCTTCTGTGTGTAAATGCATGTATGTGTTTTAGCTTATTCTTCATCATTGCTGTGTTATAGATTAGCCATGTGAGACCTATATCTCTATATCAGAACATCGTAGAGAAATTGTGGTGGGCTGTTTTGTCTCATGTTAACAATTTTTGAAACATTTTGTTTGGCAAATCTTGCCATGGCATGCACCACATCATATTCTCGTCAGAAAATGTACCTAATTGGTAACATGTTAGTATTCCAGATTCTAAGTAGATTTGATAACAATGCAGCAAATCTACACAGGCATGCCCTTAAAGGTCTTAAAGGGGTCATATTATGAGATTTTTTTTAAGTGAGTGTGAATGTGAAGTGTTACCTCAAAATATTCCACAGATCATTTATTATAGCATGTTAAAATTGACACTTTGTAGACCTGAGCAAATTGCCGTTTTTGGGTGTTTCCTTTAAAATGCAAATAAGCGGATGAAATGCAAACTGATCACAATAATGGTCGTTTGTTGTAATTGAAACTCAATTGTGCTGTCAATTATTTTTTCCTTCTTTCTCTCGCACTAAATGGCAGTGCTGTGGTTGGATTGTGCAGATAAAGGGGGCGGTATTATTGTAATTCGCTCTGCTACCTACCTCACAAAACAGGCAGAAGTTCAACGACGTAATTCTTTACCTGCTTACAGAGAATGGTTTCCCCAAACAAAGTTACTGGGTTTATCTGTTTTACATTTTCTAGGTTGATAGTAGTACTGGGGACCCAATTATAGCACTTAAAGTGTGTTTTGCAGGTTTTTTTTTTACGAATTTGTGCAACTTGCTTGTGTGTAATAACCATTTAAAGTGTTATCCATTGTATTTTATGTTGTTGGGTATCACAAAACCCGAAAAGTATGAAAAAGTACAGCGGTTTGCAATGATTCTCCTTTCCCCCACAACGCACTGTATGACGTCACGCTGGGGAGAGAATTTACCAAAGCCGCATTGAGAGCATTGAGAATGACTATAGAAAGACGAGTAAAGTACAGTTCTGATAGCGCAGATTATAGATAGATAGATAGATAGATAGATAGATAGATAGATAGATAGATAGATAGATAGATAGATAGACAGACAGACAGACAGACAGACAGACAGACAGACAGATGGGTAGGCTAGTATAGAGAGATAGGCAGACAGCCAGATAGCATAACGTTAGCATATCTTCGTGTAGAAAGTAAACAAACAATTAACATACTCGTGCATGCTGGCTTGATGGGGTCCATGATCCTGCCTGAAATGGGTGTAACTTTATGCGATCTTCAGCACAAACGGTTTTGGCAGCATGTCTCTAATCCAGGAAGGTGAGTGAGGCACGTCACATCTGTTCGCGGGGACCAGCGACCCAAACGCACTCACTTTCTTACAGCCAGTAGCGGAATGGCAATCGGCAGAGTCGGGACTTTCCCGGTGGGTCGATCTGATAATAGTTATACATTTCGAGTAAACAACACCGTCTGGCGGCGTGATGTGCGTCCGGTTCCCGCAGCTCGCTGGTCAAAGTGCAGCCTCTCTGCTCAACAAAGTATATGAAAGTGCTCAACCTGTTCGGCAGGTCCAAACATGTACAGGATTTATAAAAATACGGTGATCAATGAGCGGTTCCTCCTCAAATGGCATAGTCTGTCGTGATGTAAAAAGCCGCCGAACGCCTGTTTATTACAGTATGTATGCGGTCGGATCCGAGTGTGCTGCAGCTGCTGACTGCTGCGTATAAAATGATCGTGTGATTCGTTATAATCGCATAAACAATATAAAGCATCCTTTTATTTCACAAAACAATATATTTGAGATATTATTTGATAGACTAGTAAGTGTGGATAAAGGATGTTTAAAAATCTCTAGCCTGGTGGTCAGGACATGAATGGATCAAATCAGCAGATTTGCGAAGTTTTATTTATCTCCACAGATATCATAAATAATAATTAGCATGGTATCTTTGCAGTATAACACATTATATATTTCCTACGATGTATATATGATTTCCAAATTGTATACGCAAGTATTAAACAGCAATAAATGTCTCATCTATCTCTATGGCTCTGGCTGAGGCTTTCTCCACTTCTCCCCAGCGTGACGTCATCGCAGAATTGCGTAAAAAAAACGTTAATACCAAAAACGTAAAAAAAGTGTTCTTTAAGACCATTTTTGAGACATTTAAAAAATTATACACATATCTTGAGTGATTTATGTACCCATTAATCGACAGTGGTGGTTAACCTGCAACACGCCCTTTAAACATGGAAAAGTCAGATTTTCATGCTATGACCCCGTTAAGGTCCCAGATCGCTTGAACCCCGGTAATCGCTGCTTGCAGCTATATTTATTATTATTAGGGTTTCGAGCACGAAGTGCTGAAAACCTATTGTATTTGTCTGTTTTATTATTATTATTATTATTATTATTATTTTTCCGCCATAAAACGCGTCGCCCAGCACAAACCGTAAGTCGTAGAAACTTGCCACTTGGTCAACTGGTTGTATATTAGCAGGCTACTCAGATACAGTGAATCAGCCAAATCGGCCCATAGATGGCGCTATAGCAATGCCCGACGCGTTGGGGCTCATAACTCCTAAACCGGACATCCTACACTCAAGTGTTTGGTATCATTGTAATCCTTGGCTCCAAACTTAAAAAATGTATATCTCCGATTTCATTTCCGGTATGCAAATTTTTTCGCTAATTTGCATAATATGCATTTCAAGCCAAACTGAACTAGTCCTAGGTTTTTCGCCCGATCGGAATCGTTCCAACGCAGGAGAAATCTGTGGAGTGAGTAGGTAAATAATTATCGAACAGAATGTGTAATTTCGCTTCAGTGTCACTAAGGGGCGCCAAAATTCAATACCGGAAGTAGACTATCTCCAGGAAAATGGCTATAACTCGTGAACGGTTAGAGATATCTTAACGCGGTTTGGTACACATGTGTATCAGCTCACTCCGGGGTCACAGGAAAAAATACGCGGATTTTGGCCACTAGGTGGCGCTATAATAAGCTTGAGGGTCGAAAATGGCTATCACTACACAACCGTAAGCCCGATACACTTCATATTTGGTATGGTGTGTCTTTGTGCAATGTACCATGAGGTTCTAGAAGGACATTGGCGTATCTGCAAAAACATGGCCGTCATCGGCCAATGAAGTGTGAGGGCTGATTTGACAGGGTTAACGAAGGTCGATCGGAACGACACTCACTGTGCTTGTTCGTGTACTGCTCTAGAAGGTCTGTAAGAATTATGGTGTCATTTGGCCACTAGGGGGCGTAATACCGTATGTCGGTGCCTGTATCACGTGACGTTTGACATACATACACAAACATGACATCATATGATAGATCGGTTCATGACGAAAAACTTTGCCTCTTAAAGCGTTGTTGTCAATCAAACGGTTCGTTAGTTATTGGCGATAACGTTCAAACCTACTTTTGCGAACTAGTCCTAGGTTTTTCATCCGATCTGGACCTAACGAAAGCTGATTGATTCTGTGGAGTGGGAGTATGAATAATTATCGAAAAAAAGTTGAAATTTGTATTCAAACACGCAAGGAGTGGCCAAAAATCGAACTGGGCGGAGCTTAAAACATTTAAACGGCCATAACTCGAGAGGCGTTTGAGATATCATCATGGGGCTTGAATCATATGTGTAGGCCATCGGTCTAAGGTCGTGATATAAAAAGCTCCCCGATTGGACACTAGATGGCGCTATAACGGGGAAAATAGCACTAAATACTGTGATTATGCAATGGTTGCAACTTTCACGCCTATAACTTTATCTGTGGTCAAGAGATTTTCATGGGAGTTATTTTTTTAGCATCCTGAATTGTTTCCGAGTCCTACGATACCAAGCATGCCAGGTTTCGCCTTACGGTTAGTTCTGCACGGCAAAAATAGCACTTACAAAACATGCGCGAATAACTCTGCGAGGATTATTCTGATCGACTTTAAACGACCATAGGAAGAACATTGCATTACCTTCTGAACAAAAAAGTCTAGTGGCGTTATGTTAAAATTTCTATCAGAAATGGCAGAAAATTGCAAAAAACGAAAAATTACCTCAAAATTTTGTGTTTTTTACACATAGATGGTTATACCTCCGCAACGAAATGACATTTTTTCACCAGATTTGATACACTGATGGCTGAGCAGAGTCTGAGGCAATACCCAAAAAAATAATATGCCTGCACCACTCGTTGGCCTCATAATTGAACAAAACCTTTGACATTGAGCGAGCCCAATGGTCTTACAACTGTTTTTTTCACTAAACTAAAGTGTTCAGCCATGATACTAGCTAGATGTAACAAAGTCATGACCTGACGTTGCATGCACAATTTTGTCGTAGCGCCACCCTGTGGTTATTTGTTATTTTCACTTAAAAGTGAGTAGAGAGCAGAGAAATTTCACTGAATGAGAGCTGTTTTTTTGCTGATAGCTAATGTATTTAAGGTGTATCTTCGCCAAACGTATGCGTAATGACACAGTACTTGGTTATTCTGATGGCAGTCAGGACCTGAGGGAGCCTGCAGTTTTGTTGCACCAACACCTAGTGGTCGGAAGCATTTTTTAGAAACGTAAATCTTTGGCTGCAGTCACCGTATTTTCATGGGACTTTTTTCACAGGAGTCCTGAATTGTTTCAGAGTCCAACGATACCAAACATGCCAGGTTTTGCCTTATGCTTAGTCCTGGAGTTATCAGAACACAATTAAGGAGGACATTAAATAAGTCAAGTATTATCTTTCCAGCTGTGTTTGCTGTCCACTGTAGGTCCTTGCGGTTTGCTGCGCTGCTGTGTGTGTGCCTTATGTGCACGTCTGCAGTCTGTTTACACCATTGCACCATACCACGACTCAATGGCCTTGTAGTTCAACTAAACACGGCCATTTCTGAATTGTATGTTACGGTATAAATCTGAAAAACTAATTCTCGTTAACAAATTATCTGAATGACTTAACATTAAGGACGTGACATATTTGTCCTATAGGTGCACCTGTGTGTAAGCATACATAGTCTGTATGAACCGTTTCTGACCATCTCTTTCGTTTTTCTGCATGCGATGTGATGTATCAGCCTGGTCGACGACGTCTGACGTCTCTGACGTGCTTTAATGCTCGAAACCCGGTTAATGCTGCTTGCAGCTTTAATTATTATTATTTTTCCGCCATAAAACGCGTCGCCCAGCACAAACCGTAAGTCGTAGAAACTTGCCACTTGGTCAACTGGTTGTATATTAGCAGGCTACTCAGATACAGTGAACCAGCCAAATCGGCCCATAGGTGGCGCTATAGCAATGCCCGACGCGTTGGGGCTCATAACTCCTAAACCGGACATCCTACACTCAAGTGTTTGGTATCATTGTAATCCTTGGCTCCAAACTTAAAAAATGTATATCTCCGTTTTCATTTCCGTCATGAAAAATTTTCCGCTATTTTCGATTTTGTCGAAAAAAATAAAAACGAACTAGTCCTAGGTTTTTCGCCCGATCGGAATCATTCCAGTGCTAAAATGTTCCTTGGAGTTTGAATATCAATAATTATCAAAAAAAAGTTGAACTTTCGACTCACGGTCAACATGCCACGCCCACACGTCTGAATTGTGGGCAGGCACTAGAACATTATTGGCTATAACTGGGGACAGGAATGAAGCATCAACACGACACTTGGTACTTGTGATGAGAGTCATGGCCTGAGGTTTCATGCATCGTTTCGTCACAGCGCCACCTAGTGGTCATACGAATCGAATAATGCTTATAACTTCGGCTGAGTTTAACGTATTTTCATGCGACGTTTTTCCTTGGAGTCCTGAATTGTTGCCGAGTCCAATGATACCAAGCATGCCAGGTTTTGCTTTACGGTTGGTTCTGCACAGGAAAATAGCGCTTAAAAAACATGCGCGAATAACTCCGCGAGGGTTCCTCCGATCGACTCGAAACGACCATAGGAAGAATATTGTATTACCTTCTGAACAAAAAGTTCTATTGGCATTATGTTAAAATTTCCATCAGAAATGGCCGAAAATTGCAAAAAACGAAAAATTTACTCCAAATTTTGTGTTTTTTACACATAAATGGTTATAACTCCGCAACGAAATGATATTTTTTTACCAGATTTGATACGCTGATGTCTGAGCAGAGTCTGAGGCAATACAAAAAAAATGGTATGCCTGCACCACTAGTTGGCCTCATAATTGAACAAAACCTTTGACGTTGAGCTAGCACAATGGTCATACAACAGTTTTTTTCACTAAACTTAAGTGTATAGCCATGATACTAGCTAGATGTTACACATTCATGACGTTGCATGCACAAGTTTTTCATAGCGCCACCTAGTGGTTATTTGTTATTTTGACTTAAAAATACTGCAACCTTATATCTAAAATCATGAGTCATCGTGGATTATGCCTTTCATGGCTTTGAGTATAATCATTGGTGGATTGCAATTCACTCCCTAGCAACCAATCAGAATACCCTAGCAACCATTTAGCAAGAGCTGTATCTTTGTATCAGAACATCGTAGAGATATGGGGTTCGGCTCGTTTGACTTTTTTACACTATTTTAACATTTTGTGACCCAAGTTTTGCCACTGTAAGCACCACAAACATTTCCTTCAGTGTTCTATTTGTCAATGCTTCGTGAGAAGAGAGGGAGACATTTCACTGAATGATAGCACCTTTTTTGCTGATGACTTTGAACAGGTGTGTGAGGTAGCTTATTTTTTATAATTTATTTTGTACAATTCAGCAAAACTACACAGGCATGCCCTGAAAGGTCTTAAGGTCCCAAATCGCTTGAACCCGACTCAATGGCCTTGTAATTCAACTAAACACGGCCATTTCTGAATTGTATTTTACGGTATAAATCTGAAAAACTAATTCTCGTTAACAAATTATCAGAATGACTTAACATTAAGGATGTGACATGTTTGTCCTATAGGTGCACCTGTGTGTAAGCTACATAGTCTGTCTGAACCGTTTCTGACTATCTCTTACGTTTTTCTGGATGCGATGTGGTGTATCAGCCTGGTCGACGACATCTGACATGTTGTATGTGCTTTAATGCTCGAAACCCGGTAAACGCTGCTTGCAGCTTTAATTATTATTATTAGGGGTTCAAGCCCGTAGGGCTGAAACCCTATTGTATTTGTATGGATTTTTATTATTATTCTAGTTATTATTTTTCTTCTGCCGTAGAACGGATCGTGCAGACCAAACCGTAAGGCCTAGAGACTTGAGACTTGGCCAAATGGTAGGACCCAATTTGGGGAGAGGTTGATAGAGTATCAACCCGATTGGCCTATAGGTGGCGCTCTAGCGATAACAAACGCGTTGATGCTCATAACTCCCAGAATTCTTGTCCAAATGTCAAGTGTCTTATATCCCTGGATTCCTTGCGTCAAGACGAACAAAACGTATATCTCCGATTTCATTTCCGTCATGAAAATTTTTTCGCTATTTTCGATTTTGTCGAAAAAAATAAAAACGAACTAGTCCTAGGTTTTTTGTCCGATCGGAACCGTTCCAGTGCTGTAATATTCCTTGGAGTGTGAATATGAAAAGTTATCAAAAAAAAGTTGAACTTTATACTCGTCGTCGTCAAGCCACGCCCAAACGCCCCCAATGGGCGGAGCCTCTTGGACTTCAATGGCTGTAACTTGGGATTGGAAAGAGGTATCGAAACCAAATTTGGTACACATATACAGCGGACTATTCTGGGGTCACGTGCAAAAAATTGCATCGCTTGACCACTAGTTGGCGCTATAACACTACTTCAACTTTGAAGAGCTGTAACTAGAGAAATATGGGACCGATCAACTTGAGATTTGGCACGGGTGCTCTTGGTCTAGGGTACTATCTGTGTGGGAAAGGAATTTCGCGTAGCTCAAAAAACATGGCCGCCATCGGCCAATCAAGAAAAAGCAGCTATTGGGCAGGGTTAACGGAGGCCGATCGAAACGAAACGTGGTGGACCTGTTTGTCTCTTGGCCATGAAGGTCTGTGCAGAGTAAGAAAAAATTCGGCCTCCGGGAGGCGCTATCACGTTTTTTCAATGTTTAAGTGATTGTGTATTATGCAGTGTTTCAGATATCAACAAGATCTTTATATCATTTAATAGAGCTACATTTAATGAACAACTTTTCCTCAAGAAGCACTTGTCTCAGTCGAATCGTTTGTTAGATATTCATAATTTTCTCTTAAACCTACTTTTGCGAACTAGTCCTAGGTTTTTTGACCGATCTGAACCAATCCAGTGCTGGAATATTCCTTAGACACTGATTATCAATATTTATCAAAAAAAAGTTGAACTTTGCACTCGTCGTCGCAACACTACGGTCAAAAGTACGAAGAGGTAGGGCCACAAATACTTAAATGGCTATCATTTATGATAGGAATGAGATATCAACATGAAACTTGGTACACATATGTATAGACCCATGCTGAGGTCACATGCAAAAAATTGCACAATAGTAGAGATCTCTATTAACTAAACTGATTGTGTCAGATGAGAGAAACATACAAAATGTGCAGAGCAGTGGTTCTCCAGAAACGGAGTAGAGAACCACTGCTCTATATGTTTATGTTTATATGAAAAAACTATTTTGTGAACTAATACTTGGTTTTTCACTCAACACCACTAAAGCCAATGCAATACAATTTCCTGTAGTCTGTGAGCAAATATGAATGCCAAATTGTTATCACCAATTGTACGTCTTTTTCCTTTAGTTGTTTAGCTTTGAATTACAAAAACAACTTTTCAAAACTACTAGAATTTTTTCAGTCAACAACAATAAAATCAGCGCAGTACATTTTTCTGTCGTCTGTGTGTAAAGGTATATCAAATACAAAATGTAATGAATTTGAATACCTGCTTTTGTAAGCATAGATTTCATGTGATGTCACACATTGGTGTAGGTGCCATTTGTACGACTGAATTGCAGCATGTGTGTTTAAAGGAACTCATAAAGATATGGATTAAAGTTTTTCATTATCTCCATTTATTTACATCAGTAGCATTAGGATTCTATTCTACCTTCCATGACATAAACGTGTCCTGACATGATGTATAATACAAAGTTGTTACATTTTTATATGTTATTTTTCAAATATTGCACCAAAAACTTCATGTGATAATGCAATTGGTTATTATTCACATAAATGACCTGCTAGAACCCAACTAAAAAGCAGCACTTTATGAAAGTAACACAGACAAATGCTCACCAGCAAATCTGCTGCAAATCTACTAAATAACATGACATTTGTTATTGACATAATTTGATATTGAAAACATATCTGGATCAGTTATTTATTGGCCCAGCCTAAAATCACATGAAAATAATTGCAGAGCTATACCACTATTTGACAATTTAACATGACAGAGCCTAAAAATGTTTCTATTAAAATATGTAACTTTGCTTTATTGTTTCCAAATCCATAAATTATTATTCTCTTACAATAACACAATAAAAGGATTATATGAAAAATATATACTCTCTGTGTGAAACACAGACCCTCATTAATATACTTAAGAGCATGCTTATCAGGATTTGAGTTAAAAATGTGTCTACCTTTATTTACTTTTAAATATTCAATACTAATTTTATGTTAAATTAATTGTAAAAGGAAAACAATAATTTTAGCCAACAGATGGCAGAAGGTCATCTTCGGCCATCTGCTGGCTAAAATTATTATTTATTATTTAAAATGTATACTCAATGAAATTGTGTTCACAGGTTTCATCAATGGATGCATGATTTAACTTTATGAAGTCAGTATTATTATGTTAAAATAACATTTCGTCAATCATTCTGACGGTATCCGTTTTAACAGTCATGTGACATTCGAACATAGGATAAACATTTAAATAGGTTGATGAACTCTTAAAGGACACCAAGCATATGGAGATTGGTCATTTATTTCAAAGACTTATTTCCTAACCCTGCCATTTCTGCTTCTGTGTGTAAATGCATGTATGTGTTTTAGCTTATTCTTCATCATTGCTGTGTTATAGATTAGCCATGTGAGACCTATATCTCTATATCAGAACATCGTAGAGAAATTGTGGTGGGCTGTTTTGTCTCATGTTAACAATTTTTGAAACATTTTGTGTGACAAATCTTGCAACAGCATGCACCACATAATTTTCTCTTCAGAAAATTTACCTAATTGGTAACATGTTAGTATTTCATATTCTAAGTATATTTGATAACAATGCAGCAAATCTAAACAGGCATGCCCTTAAAGGTCTTAAAGGGTCATATAATGAGATTTTTTAAAGATGTAAAATAAATTGTTTGTGTACCCAGAGTGTGTATGTGAAGTGTTATCTCAAAATACTCCACAGATCATTTATTATAGCATGTTAAAATTGACACTTTGTAGGCCTGAGCAAAATTGTGCAGTTTTTGGGTGTTTCCTTTAAAATGCAAATGAGTGGATGAAATGCAAACACTGATCACAATGATGGTGGTTTGTTGTAATTGAAATTCAATTGTGCTCTTGATTATTTTATTTTTTATCTTTTTCATGTTTTCTAGGTTGATATAAGCACTGGGGACTCAATTATAGCACTTACCCTTGGAAAAAGTCAGATTTTCACGCTATGACCCCTTTAAGGTCCCAGATCGCTTGAACCCCGCTAATCGCTGCTTGCAGCTATATTTATTAGGGTTTCGAGCACGAAGTGCTGAAAACCTATTGTATTTGTCTGTTTTATTATTAGGGTTTCGAGCACGAAGTGCTGAAAACCTATTGTATTTGTCTGTTTTATTAGGGGTTCAAGCACGAAGTGCTGAAACCCTATTGTAATTGCCAAGGTTTTTATTATTATTAGGGTTTCGAGCACGAAGTGCTGAAAACCTATTGTATTTGTCTGTTTTATTATTATTATTATTATTATTATTATTATTATTATTATTTTTCCGCCATAAAACGCGTCGCCCAGCACAAACCGTAAGTCGTAGAAACTTGCCACTTGGTCAACTGGTTGTATATTAGCAGGCTACTCAGATACAGTGAACCAGCCAAATCGGCCCATAGGTGGCGCTATAGCAATGCCCGACGCGTTTGGGCTCATAACTCCTAAACCGGCCATCATACACTCAAGTGTTTGATATCATTGTAATCCCTGGCTCCAAACTTAAAAAATGTATATCTCCGTTTTCATTTCCGTCATGAAAAATTTTCCGCTATTTTCGATTTTGTCGAAAAAAATAAAAACGAACTAGTCCTAGGTTTTTCGCCCGATCGGAATCATTCCAGTGCTAAAATGTTCCTTGGAGTTTGAATATCAATAATTATCAAAAAAAAGTTGAACTTTCGACTCACGGTCAACATGCCACGCCCACACGTCTGAATTGTGGGCAGGCACTAGAACATTATTGGCTATAACTGGGGACAGGAATGAAGTATCAACACGACACTTGGTACTTGTGATGAGAGTCATGGCCTGAGGTTTCATGCATCGTTTCGTCACAGCGCCACCTAGTGGTCATACGAATCGAATAATGCTTATAACTTCGGCTGAGTTTAACGTATTTTCATGCGACGTTTTTCCTTGGAGTCCTGAATTGTTGCCGAGTCCAATGATACCAAGCATGCCAGGTTTTGCTTTACGGTTGGTTCTGCACAGGAAAATAGCGCTTAAAAAACATGCGCGAATAACTCCGCGAGGGTTCCTCCGATCGACTCGAAACGACCATAGGAAGAATATTGTATTACCTTCTGAACAAAAAGTTCTATTGGCATTATGTTAAAATTTCCATCAGAAATGGCCGAAAATTGCAAAAAACGAAAAATTTACTCCAAATTTTGTGTTTTTTACACATAAATGGTTATAACTCCGCAACGAAATGATATTTTTTTACCAGATTTGATACGCTGATGTCTGAGCAGAGTCTGAGGCAATATAAAAAAAATGGTATGCCTGCACCACTAGTTGGCCTCATAATTGAACAAAACCTTTGACGTTGAGCTAGCACAATGGTCATACAACAGTTTTTTTCACTAAACTTAAGTGTATAGCCATGATACTAGCTAGATGTAACACATTCATGACGTTGCATGCACAAGTTTTTCATAGCGCCACCTAGTGGTTATTTGTTATTTTGACTTAAAAATACTGCAACCTTATATCTAAAATCATGAGTCATCGTGGATTATGCCTTTCATGGCTTTGAGTATAATCATTGGTGGATTGCAATTCACTCCCTAGCAACCAATCAGAATACCCTAGCAACCATTTAGCAAGAGCTGTATCTTTGTATCAGAACATCGTAGAGATATGGGGTTCGGCTCGTTTGACTTTTTTACACTATTTTAACATTTTGTGACCCAAGTTTTGCCACTGTAAGCACCACAAACATTTCCTTCAGTGTTCTATTTGTCAATGCTTCGTGAGAAGAGAGGGAGACATTTCACTGAATGATAGCACCTTTTTTGCTGATGACTTTGAACAGGTGTGTGAGGTAGCTTATTTTTTATAATTTATTTTGTACAATTCAGCAAAACTACACAGGCATGCCCTGAAAGGTCTTAAGGTCCCAAATCGCTTGAACCCGACTCAATGGCCTTGTAATTCAACTAAACACGGCCATTTCTGAATTGTATTTTACGGTATAAATCTGAAAAACTAATTCTCGTTAACAAATTATCAGAATGACTTAACATTAAGGATGTGACATGTTTGTCCTATAGATGCACCTGTGTGTAAGCTACATAGTCTGTCTGAACCGTTTCTGACCATCTCTTACGTTTTTCTGGATGCGATGTGGTGTATCAGCCTGGTCGACGACATCTGACATGTTGTATGTGCTTTAATGCTCGAAACCCGGTAAACGCTGCTTGCAGCTTTAATTAGGGGTTCAAGCCCGTAGGGCTGAAACCCTATTGTATTTGTATGGATTTTTATTATTCTAGTTATTATTTTTCTTCTGCCGTAGAACGGATCGTGCAGACCAAACCGTAAGGCCTAGAGACTTGAGACTTGGCCAAATGGTAGGACCCAATTTGGGGAGAGGTTGATAGAGTATCAACCCGATTGGCCTATAGGTGGCGCTATAGCGATAACAAACGCGTTGATGCTCATAACTCCCAGAATTCTTGTCCAAATGTCAAGTGTCTTATATCCCTGGATTCCTTGCGTCAAGACGAACAAAACGTATATCTCCGATTTCATTTCCGTCATGAAATTTTTTTCGCTATTTTCGATTTTGTCGAAAAAAATAAAAACGAACTAGTCCTAGGTTTTTTGTCCGATCGGAACCGTTCCAGTGCTGTAATATTCCTTGGAGTGTGAATATGAAAAGTTATCAAAAAAAAGTTGAACTTTATACTCGTCGTCGTCAAGCCACGCCCAAACGCCCCCAATGGGCGGAGCCTCTTGGACTTCAATGGCTGTAACTTGGGATTGGAAAGAGGTATCGAAACCAAATTTGGTACACATATACAGCGGACTATTCTGGGGTCACGTGCAAAAAATTGCATCGCTTGACCACTAGTTGGCGCTATAACACTACTTCAACTTTGAAGAGCTGTAACTAGAGAAATATGGGACCGATCAACTTGAGATTTGGCACGGGTGCTCTTGGTCTAGGGTACTATCTGTGTGGGAAAGGAATTTCGCGTAGCTCAAAAAACATGGCCGCCATCGGCCAATCAAGAAAAAGCAGCTATTGGGCAGGGTTAACGGAGGCCGATCGAAACGAAACGTGGTGGACCTGTTTGTCTCTTGGCCATGAAGGTCTGTGCAGAGTAAGAAAAAATTCGGCCTCCGGGAGGCGCTATCACGTTTTTTCAATGTTTAAGTGATTGTGTATTATGCAGTGTTTCAGATATCAACAAGATCTTTATATCATTTAATAGAGCTACATTTAATGAACAACTTTTCCTCAAGAAGCACTTGTCTCAGTCGAATCGTTTGTTAGATATTCATAATTTTCTCTTAAACCTACTTTTGCAAACTAGTCCTAGGTTTTTTGACCGATCTGAACCAATCCAGTGCTGGAATATTCCTTAGACACTGAATATCAATAATTATCAAAAAAAAGTTGAACTTTGCACTCGTCGTCGCAACACTACGGTCAAAAGTACGAAGAGGCGGGGCCACAAATACTTAAATTGCTATCATTTATGATAGGAATGAGATATCAACATGAAACTTGGTACACATATGTATAGACCCAAGCTGAGGTCACATGCAAAAAATTGCAGAGATTGTCCATTAGGTGGCGCTATAACTTAAGAACAAATAACCATAACTATAGCATATGTATATGACACATAAATATTTGTCTGACCTACTTGTTATTTTGCACATTACATCTACTTTCAGGTTCTTATAATGGTCTATGAGGATAATTATTTATCTTTGAAAACATGCCACTCAACAGCCAACCAGTATTAACCATGTACGAGTCAAGCCTAATGGTGTGTGATTACAACTAAACTCATGGGACTGTTGGTCTTATGTTTCCAAGTGTCTGTGAGGATTTTTAGTTCATCTTTCTGAAAATCTTTGCATCTAACACAATGTGTGCAAAGTAAACAGTTCTCTAGATCAGTGGTTCTCAACACACCTGCTTCACATAATCAGCACAATAGTAGAGATCTCTATTAACTAAACTGATTGTGTCAGATGAGAGAAACATACAAAATGTGCAGAGCAGTGGTTCTCCAGAAACGGAGTAGAGAACCACTGCTCTATATGTTTATGTTTATATGAAAAAACTATTTTGTGAACTAATACTTGGTTTTTCACTCAACACCACTAAAGCCAATGCAATACAATTTCCTGTAGTCTGTGAGCAAATATGAATGCCAAATTGTTATCACCAATTGTACGTCTTATTCCTTTAGTTGTTTAGCTTTGAATTACAAAAACAACTTTTCAAAACTACTAGAATTTTTTCAGTCAACAACAATAAAATCAGCGCAGTACATTTTTCTGTCCTCTGTGTGTAAAGGTATATCAAATACAAAATGTAATGAATTTGAATACCTGCTTTTGTAAGCATATATTTCATGTGATGTCACACATTGGTGTAGGTGCCATTTGTACGACTGAATTGCAGCATGTGTGTTTAAAGGAACTCATAAAGATATGGATTAAAGTTTTTCATTATCTCCATTTATTTACATCAGTAGCATTAGGATTCTATTCTACCTTCCATGACATAAACGTGTCCTGACATGATGTATAATACAAAGTTGTTACATTTTTATATGTTATTTTTCAAATATTGCACCAAAAACTTCATGTGATAATGCAATTGGTTATTATTCACATAAATGACCTGCTAGAACCCAACTAAAAAGCAGCACTTTATGAAAGTAACACAGACAAATGCTTACCAGCAAATCTGCTGCAAATCTACTAAATAACATGACATTTGTTATTGACATAATTTGATATTGAAAACATATCTGGATCAGTTATTTATTGGCCCAGCCTAAAATCACATGAAAATAATTGCAGAGCTATACCACTATTTGACAATTTAACATGACAGAGCCTAAAAATGTTTCTATTAAAATATGTAACATTGCTTTATTGTTTCCAAATCCATAAATTAGTATTCTCTTACAATAACACAATAAAAGGATTATATGAAAAATATATACTCTCTGTGTGAAACACAGACCCTCATTAATATACTTAAGAGCATGCTTATCAGGATTTGAGTTAAAAATGTGTCTACCTTTATTTACTTTTAAATATTCAATACTAATTTTATGTTAAATTAATTGTAAAAGGAAAACAATAATTTTAGCCAACAGATGGCAGAAGGTCATCTTCTGCCATCTGCTGGCTAAAATTATTATTTATTATTTAAAATGTATACTCAATGAAATTGTGTTCACAGGTTTCATCAATGGATGCATGATTTAACTTTATGAAGTCAGTATTATTATGTTAAAATAACATTTCGTCAATCATTCTGACGGTATCCGTTTTAACAGTCATGTGACATTCGAACATAGGATAAACATTTAAATAGGTTGATGAACTCTTAAAGGACACCAAGCATATGGAGATTGGTCATTTATTTCAAAGTCTTATTTCCTAACCCTGCCATTTCTGCTTCTGTGTGTAAATGCATGTATGTGTTTTAGCTTATTCTTCATCATTGCTGTGTTATAGATTAGCCATATGAGACCTATATCTCTATATCAGAACATCGTAGAGAAATTGTGGTGGGCTGTTTTGTCTCATGTTAACAATTTTTGAAATATTTGTGTGACAAATCTTGCAACAGCATGCACCACATAATTTTCTCTTCAGAAAATTTACCTAATTGGTAACATGTTAGTATTTCATATTCTAAGTATATTTGATAACAATGCAGCAAATCTAAACAGGCATGCCCTTAAAGGTCTTAAAGGTTCATAGAATGAGATTTTTTAAAGATGTAAAATAAATTGTTTGTGTACCCAGAGTGTGTATGTGAAGTGTTATCTCAAAATACTCCACAGATCATTTATTATAGCATGTTAAAATTGACACTTTGTAGGCCTGAGCAAAATTGTGCAGTTTTTGGGTGTTTCCTTTAAAATGCAAATGAGTGGATGAAATGCAAACACTGATCACAATGATGGTGGTTTGTTGTAATTGAAATTCAATTGTGCTCTCGATTATTTTATTTTTTATCTTTTTCATGTTTTCTAGGTTGATATAAGCACTGGGGACCCAATTATAGCACTTACACTTGGAAAAAGTCAGATTTTCACGCTATGACCCCTTTAAGGTCCCAGATCGCTTGAACCCCGCTAATCGCTGCTTGCAGCTATATTTATTATTATTATTATTAGTTATTATTATTCTGCCGTAAAACGGAACGTGCAGACCAAACCGTAAGGCCTAGAGACTTGAAACTTGGCCAAATGGTAGGACCCAATTTGGGGAGAGGTTGATAGAGTATCAACCCGATTGGCCCATAGGTGGCGCTATAGCGATAACAAACGCGTTGATGGTCATAACTTCCACAAATCTTATCCAAATGTCAAGTTTCTTATATCCCTGGATTCCTTGCGTCAAGGCGAACAAAACGTATATCTCCGATTTCATTTCCGTCATGAATTTTTTTTCGCTATTTTCGATTTTGTAAAAAAAAATAAAAACGAACTCGTCCTAGGTTTTTCGTCCGATCGGAACCGTTCCAGTGCCGTAATATTCCTTGGAGTGTGAATATCAAAAGTTATCAAAAAAAATTTGAACTTTCGACTCGCCGTCGTCAAGCCACGCCCAAACGCCCCCAATGAGCGGAGCCTCTTGACCTTAAACGGCTATAACTTAGGAAGGGAAGGAGGTATCGACACCAAATTTGGTACACATATACAGGGGACTATTCTGAGGTCAGGTGCAAAAAATTGCGCCGCTTGACCACTAGTTGTCGCTATAACACCACCTCAACTTTGAAGGGCTGTAACTACGGAAATATGGGACCGATCAACTTGACATTTGACAGGTGTGCTCCTGGTCTGGGGTACTATCTATGTTTAAAAGGAATTTTGCGTAACTCAAAAAACATGGCCGCCATCGGCCAATCAAGAAAAAGCAGCTATTAGACAGGGTTAACGGAGGCCGATCGAAATGAAACGCGGTGGGCCTGTTTGTCTCTTGGCCATGAAGGTCTGTGCAGAGTAAGAAAGAATTCGGACTCCGGAGGGCGCTATCACGTTTTTTCAGTGTTTAAGTGATTGTGTATTATGCAGTGTTTCAGATATCAACAAGATCCTCATATCATTTAATAGAGGTACTTAAAATGAACAACTTTTCCTCAAGCAGCACTTGTCTCAGTCGAATCGTTTGTTAGATATTCATCATTTTCTTTGAAACCTACTTTTGCGAACTAGTCCTAGGTTTTTTGACCGATCTGAACCGATCCAGTGCTGGAATAGTCCTTAGACACTGATTATCAATAACTATCAAAAAAAAGTTGAACTTTGCACTCATTGTCGCAACACCACGGTCAAAAGTACGAAGAGGCGGTGCCACAAATACTACAATGGCTATCATTTATGATAGGAATGAGATATCAACACGAAACTTGGTACACATATGTATAGACCCAGGCCAAGGTCACATGCAAAAAATTGCAGAGATTGTCCACTAGGTGGCGCTATAACCTAAGAAAAAATAACGATAACTATAGCATATGTATACAACACATAAATATTTGTCTGACCTACTTTTTATTTTGCACATAACATCTGCTTTCAGATTCTTATAAGGGTCTTTTAGGATAATTACATATCTTAGAAAACATGCCGACCAACAGCCAGCCAGCATTAACCATGTACGAGTCCAGCGTAATGGTGTGCCATTACAACTAAACTGATGGGCCTGTTTGTCTTATGTTCTCAAGTGTCTTTGATGATTTTTGGCTCATCATTCCGGAAATATTTGCATCTAGAACAACGGGAGTTACGTTAACTGTGCCCTAGATCAATGGTTCTCAAAATTATTCCTGGAGGCCCACTGCTCTGCACATATACGAAAGTCTTCTATTTTAAACAAATCTACTTTAATCATCAGTAGAGATTTGTATGAACTGAACTGATTGTGTCAGATGAGAGAAACATACAAAATGTTCCGAGCATTGGGTCTTGAGAAACCAATGCGGTTCACTGAGTTGAAAGTACTGCTCTAGATGTTTATGTTTATATGAAAAACAATTTTATGAATTTGCTGTACTATCTGGGCAAATATCAATATGAAACATAAAATAAAATTTTGTCGTTGTATTACTGGATTTGATGTGATGTCACATAGTGAGGTGGGCACCATTTGTAACCTGTATTCTTTATTTCATTTGTAGCTGCTGTTATGTTCCTTTTGTCCATGGGTTTGCATCTGCATGAAAATTATTATAAGATTTAATGATTTGCAGTCATTTACCTCATTAAAACTAAAATACTTGAGGTAATCAATTCAAGCATTTTGAAATGTGACATTTTCAAAATGGGCCAGACTAAGTATATCTAACTAATTAACTAGTAATGTGAAGCTTATGACAAAATATTAACAGTTTTATTAAGATCAGACAATATATGTCTTTCCAAGACTAGGGCTGGTTGAATAAACATACAGTAGCCATTAAGTAAAGACTGTGTTTTAAGGACTAGTCTGAAGAACTAGTAGTTAGTTAGGGCTAATCAGTCTTACTATTTGGATTTAAATATAATTTAAATAATTTAAATATTTTTTTCATATGATACTTAAAGCAGTTATGTTTAATCATGAAGACAAAAATGTATGACTAACTTTGAATACTAGTCTTAGAGATTCATGTTACTGACCATTGGTTTAAGTGTAGTTACAGACTAAAATTAAGGCTTAAGTTTTAGTTATCTTACTTGAAAATAGCTTACACTGGCCTACCTTTAAATATATCTGGGCCATAGTTTTGTCTTAAGATGTACACCAGTAATGTTTTTTATAAGGTTTGTTTGTAAAAAGTACCTAAATGTTTTTACATAACTAATGGCTAGTCATGCATCAATTTAAACCTGTGGGAAACAACCCTATGAAGTTATAAAGCTTCAAATGTTGTCTTAGAATTCTTCAAATCCTAAAGGTCACTTCACACTGGTCAGACAGACTCCAACAGACGCGTCTGTTGGAGTCTGTCTGACCAGTGTGAAACCCCTGTTGGAAGTTGTTGGATCAAAGTAAATGAGACTTTAGAATGTGGTTGTCTGTTGGTGTCTGTTGGAGTTGGTAGTTGTCTGACCAGTGTGAACTGGCCTTAAAGGTATGAAAAAGATTGCTGTAAATATGTGGATCCTTAAAGAACAATAATAGGCCAACATTAGAAATAATAACTAATAATCACACATAAAGAGAATAAATATTTGGTTATCAGTAGCTTTAGTATTCTAATCTATTTTCCATAACATAAACACGTCATGCTGTGTCTTATAAAGTTTTCAATAATTGTTTATAGAATTATTGCAATGAAATTGTAATGTTATGATACACTTGGTTATTTTAAATATAAATGTTTACTGAAAACTTACTCTAGCACAGCACGTGTGTGAGCACAAGGCAAGGCAAGGCAAGGCAAGTTTATTTGTATAGCACATTTCATACACAGAGGTCATTCAAAGTGCTTTACATAGAAATGAGAAAACAATATATAAAAGAGAAAAAAGAAAATTTAAAAATAATAGATACACAATAAAATCACAATAAAAAAAGATACATGAGAATTTTGAATAACAATTAAAGAAAATGAATGTGATTTTAATAAAAACAGTTTAAAATGTTAAACAGAATAAAACAGGAGTAATAGTGGCTTGAGTTAAAGGTGCAGTCAGTGTAAAGCAGCACAGTGCTCATTCAGTAAATGCAGAGTTAAACAGATGTGTTTTTAATCTAGATTTAAAAGTTAGTATTCTAATCTATTTTCTATTTTCTATTTACAAATAAGTGCTTAATAGCAAATCTGACTGACATTTGCTTAATGACATCATATTTGTTATTAACTCCATTTGATATAAACAACACATCTGGATCAGTTATGTATGGACATAGCCAGTTGTTAAATATAAAAAATGTACAGCTTTAGTACTATTTTTAGGCCTACTATAATATGACAGAGGCTGTCATCTGAAAAACTTGTATGTTTGCACATCATATCTATGTCAAAGAATATATATGTTCTATAAGAACAATTACTTTTGTTTAAAAAATAGTCTAAAAGATTTAAACAAGCAACCATTTAGTAAGACCTAGATCTCTATGAATTAAAATGACTGTTTCAGATGAGAGAAACATACAAAATGTGCAGAGCATGTTTGTGTATGTTCCTTTTGTCCATAAAGATATATACGGTTTAATAACTTGCATACCTCACTTTATTTACCTAACTAAAACAGAAAGCCTTCATGGTACTCGATTAAAGGACATGAACATGAATCTGCTAAATGAAATGATATTTGTTATTGACACAATTTAATAACACCATCCACCATTCAGATAACGTATCTGGTTTTGTTTTAATAAATTGTTTCAGTTCTTACACTCAACAACAGTAAAGCCAGTGCAGTACAATTTTCTCTACACTGTATAATACAAATACAAAAACAACTTTGCAGAAGTATAGCTATCACACAGTCATTTTGAAAACGGCCCTGACGAACGGCCCCTAAAGCTTATGACAAAGCATACAAGTATTATTGAGATCTGGCAATATACTCAAATTCCTTATTGTGATTTTTAGGTGCAATTTTCCGTTATGTCCACTAGATGGCTGTAGAGGATCAATCACTGGCTGACATTTGCACTCACAGAAAACCCAGAAGATGATTACTCTTTAACTAAGTCTACTATTAATAGAACTCTGTACACATTTAAAGGTGCAGTGTGTCATTTTTAGAAGGATCTCTTGACGAAAATGCAAAATGATATACAAAACTATATTATCAGGGGTGTATAAAGACCTTTCATAATGAACCGGTATGTGTTTATTACCTTAGAACGAGACCTTTTTATCTACATACACTGAGGGTCCCCTTACATAGAAGTCACCATTTTCTGCCGCCATTTTTCTACAGAAGCCCTTAACGGGCAAATTTTTTTACTAAGTTGTCTCCGACGATGACATGTTTGTCTGGTGGCGGCTACTGTAGCTTCTCTATGTGTTTCAAAAGCGAGGGGTGAGCAGTGGACTAAGCCATTGGTTGCAATTCATGACCTCACCACTAGGTGCCGCTAAAATGTACACACTGCACCTTTAACTTCATGATTTTACTGTTATAATATTAAAATCACATTTAGTGAAAGACTACCACTTCAATTGTTCTGAGTTATCAGTTTTAACACTCATGTCATTTTATGATAGCTGTGAAACGTGAACATAATTTTGGAGGCACTTACACGACATTTGCAGTAAGAATTATATATTTTTTGTTTTTTATAAAAAAAACTACATACCAAATGAGTGTATAACCATGTCAATATTAAGTCTTGTTCTTTAACAGTCTTGTTTCTCCTTTCTCAGGTAAACGTGTGTGTGTACAATATACAATGCAGAATATCTATATGGCCATGTCCTTAAACGTCTTGTGATCTAAATGGCTTGAACCCCGATAATCGCTGCTAGCAGCTATATTTAGGGTTTCGAGCACGAAGTGCTGAAAACCTATTGTATTTGTCTGTTTTATTATTATTATTATTATTATTATTATTATTATTATTATTATTATTTTTCCGCCATAAAACACGTCGCCCAGCACAAACCGTAAGTCGTAGAAACTTGCCACTTGGTCAACTGGTTGTATATTAGCAGGCTACTCAGATACAGTGAATCAGCCAAATCGGCCCATAGGTGGCGCTATAGCAATGCCCGACGCGTTGGGGCTCATAACTCCTAAACCGGACATCCTACACTCAAGTGTTTGGTATCATTGTAATCCCTGGCTCCAAACTTAAAAAATGTATATCTCAGATTTAATTTCCGGTATGCAAATTTTTTCGCTAATTTGCATAATATGCATTTCAAGCCAAAATGAACTAGTCCTAGGTTTTTCGCCCGATCGGAATCGTTCCAACGCAGGAGAAATCTGTGGAGTGAGTAGGTAAATAATTATCGAACAGAATGTGTAATTTCGCTTCAGTGTCACTAAGGGGCGCCAAAATTCAATACCGGAAGTAGACTATCTCCAGGAAAATGGCTATAACTCGTGAACGGTTAGAGATATCTTAACGCGGTTTGGTACACATGTGTATCAGCTCACTCCGGGGTCACAGGAAAAAATACGCGGATTTTGGCCACTAGGTGGCGCTATAATAAGCTTGAGGTCGAAAATGGCTATCACTACACAACCGTAAGCCCGATACACTTCATATTTGGTATAGTGTGTCTTTGTGCAATGTATCATGAGGGTATAGAAGGACATTGGCGTATCTGCAAAAACATGGCCGTCATCGGCCAATGAAGTGTGAGGGCTGATTTGACAGGGTTAACGAAGGTCGATCGGAACGACACTCACTGTGCTTGTTCGTGTACTGCTCCAGAAGGTCTGTAAGAATTATGGTGTCATTTCGCCACTAGGGGGCGTAATACCGTATTTCGGTGCCTGTATCACGTGACGTTTGACATACACACACAAACATGACATCATATGATAGATCGGTTCATGACGAAAAACTTTGCCTCTTGAAGCGTTGCTGTCAATCAAACGGTTCGTTAGTTATTGGCGATAACGTTCAAACCTACTTTTGCGAACTAGTCCTAGGTTTTTCATCCGATCTGAACCTAACGAAAGCTGATTGATTCTGTGGAGTGGGAATATGAATAATTATCGAAAAAAAGTTGAAATTTGTATTCAAACACGCAAGGAGTGGCCAAAAACCGAACTGGGCGGAGCTTAAAACATTTAAACGGCCATAACTCGAGAGGCGTTTGAGATATCATCATGGGGCTTGAATCATATGTGTAGGCCATCGGTCTAAGGTCGTGATATAAAAAGCTCGCCGATTGGACACTAGATGGCGCTATAACGGGGAAAATAGCACTAAATACTGTGATTATGCAATGGTTCCCACTTTCACGCCTATAACTTTATCTGTGGTCAAGAGATTTTCATGGGAGTTATTTTTTTAGCATCCTGAATTGTTTCCGAGTCCTACGATACCAAGCATGCCAGGTTTCGCCTTACGGTTAGTTCTGCACAGCAAAAATAGCACTTACAAAACATGCGCGAATAACTCTGTGAGGATTATTCCGATCGACTTAAAAAGACCATAGGAAGAACATTGCATTACCTTCTGAACAAAAAAGTCTATTGGCGTTATGTTAAAATTTCTATCAGAAATGGCAGAAAATTGCAAAAAACAAAAAATTACCTCAAAATTTTGTGTTTTTTACACATAAATGGTTATACCTCCGCAACGAAATGACATTTTTTCACCAGATTTGATACGCTGATGGCTGAACAGAGTCTGAGGCAATACCCAAAAAATAATATGCCTGCACCACTCGTTGGCCTCATAATTGAACAAAACCTTTGACATTGAGCGAGCCCAATGGTCTTACAACTATTTTTTTTCACTAAACTAAAGTGTTCAGCCATGATACTAGCTAGATGTAACAAAGTCATGACCTGAGACGTTGCATGCACAATTTTGTCGTAGCGCCACCCTGTGGTTATTTGTTATTTTCACTTAAAAGTGAGTAGAGAGCAGAGAAATTTCACTGAATGAGAGCTGGTTTTTTTGCTGATAGCTAATGTATTTAAGGTTGTATCTTCGCCAAACGTATGCGTAATGACACAGTAATTGGTAATTCTGATGGCAGTCAGGACCTGAGGGAGCCTGCAGTTTTGTTGCACCAACACCTAGTGGTCGGAAGCATATTTTAGAAACCTAAATCTTTGGCTGCAGTCACCGTATTTTCATGAGACTTTTTTCACAGGAGTCCTGAATTGTTGCAGAGTCCAACGATACCAAACATGCCAGGTTTTGCCTTATGCTTAGTCCTGGAGTTATCAGAACACAATTAAGGAGGACATTAAATAAGTCAAGCATTATCTTTCTAGCTGTGTTTGCTGTCCACTGTAGGTCCTTGCGGTTTGCTGCGCTGCTGTGTGTGTGCCTTATGTGCACGTCTGCAGTCTGTTTACACCATTGCACCATACCACGACTCAATGGCCTTGTAGTTCAACTAAACACGGCCATTTCTGAATTGTATGTTACGGTATAAATCTGAAAAACTAATTCTCGTTAACAAATTGTCTGAATGACTTAACATTAAGGACGTGACATATTTGTCCTATAGGTGCACCTGTGTGTAAGCATACATAGTCTGTATGAACCGTTTCTGACCATCTCTTTCGTTTTTTCTGCATGCGATGTGGTGTATCAGCCTGGTCGACGACATCTGACGTCTCTGACGTGCTTTACTGCTCGAAACCCGGTAAATGCTGCTTGCAGCTTTAATTATTATTATTATTATTATTATTAGGGTTTCGAGCACGAAGTGCTGAAAACCTATTGTATTTGTCTGTTTTATTATTATTATTATTATTATTTTTCCGCCATAAAACGCGTCGCCCAGCACAAACCGTAAGTCGTAGAAACTTGCCACTTGGTCAACTGGTTGTATATTAGCAGGCTACTCAGATACAGTGAACCAGCCAAATCGGCCCATAGGTGGCGCTATAGCAATGCCCGACGCGTTTGGGCTCATAACTCCTAAACCGGCCATCATACACTCAAGTGTTTGATATCATTGTAATCCCTGGCTCCAAACTTAAAAAATGTATATCTCCGTTTTCATTTCCGTCATGAAAAATTTTCCGCTATTTTCGATTTTGTCGAAAAAAATAAAAACGAACTAGTCCTAGGTTTTTCGCCCGATCGGAATCATTCCAGTGCTAAAATGTTCCTTGGAGTTTGAATATCAATAATTATCAAAAAAAAGTTGAACTTTCGACTCACGGTCAACATGCCACGCCCACACGTCTGAATTGTGGGCAGGCACTAGAACATTATTGGCTATAACTGGGGACAGGAATGAAGTATCAACACGACACTTGGTACTTGTGATGAGAGTCATGGCCTGAGGTTTCATGCATCGTTTCGTCACAGCGCCACCTAGTGGTCATACGAATCGAATAATGCTTATAACTTCGGCTGAGTTTAACGTATTTTCATGCGACGTTTTTCCTTGGAGTCCTGAATTGTTGCCGAGTCCAATGATACCAAGCATGCCAGGTTTTGCTTTACGGTTGGTTCTGCACAGGAAAATAGCGCTTAAAAAACATGCGCGAATAACTCCGCGAGGGTTCCTCCGATCGACTCGAAACGACCATAGGAAGAATATTGTATTACCTTCTGAACAAAAAGTTCTATTGGCATTATGTTAAAATTTCCATCAGAAATGGCCGAAAATTGCAAAAAACGAAAAATTTACTCCAAATTTTGTGTTTTTTACACATAAATGGTTATAACTCCGCAACGAAATGATATTTTTTTACCAGATTTGATACGCTGATGTCTGAGCAGAGTCTGAGGCAATACAAAAAAAATGGTATGCCTGCACCACTAGTTGGCCTCATAATTGAACAAAACCTTTGACGTTGAGCTAGCACAATGGTCATACAACAGTTTTTTTCACTAAACTTAAGTGTATAGCCATGATACTAGCTAGATGTAACACATTCATGACGTTGCATGCACAAGTTTTTCATAGCGCCACCTAGTGGTTATTTGTTATTTTGACTTAAAAATACTGCAACCTTATATCTAAAATCATGAGTCATCGTGGATTATGCCTTTCATGACTTTGAGTATAATCATTGGTGGATTGCAATTCACTCCCTAGCAACCAATCAGAATACCCTAGCAACCATTTAGCAAGAGCTGTATCTTTGTATCAGAACATCGTAGAGATATGGGGGTTCGGCTCGTTTGACTTTTTTACACTATTTTAACATTTTGTGACCCAAGTTTTGCCACTGTAAGCACCACAAACATTTCCTTCAGTGTTCTATTTGTCAATGCTTCGTGAGAAGAGAGGGAGACATTTCACTGAATGATAGCACCTTTTTTGCTGATGACTTTGAACAGGTGTGTGAGGTAGCTTATTTTTTATAATTTATTTTGTACAATTCAGCAAAACTACACAGGCATGCCCTGAAAGGTCTTAAGGTCCCAAATCGCTTGAACCCGACTCAATGGCCTTGTAATTCAACTAAACACGGCCATTTCTGAATTGTATTTTACGGTATAAATCTGAAAAACTAATTCTCGTTAACAAATTATCAGAATGACTTAACATTAAGGATGTGACATGTTTGTCCTATAGGTGCACCTGTGTGTAAGCTACATAGTCTGTCTGAACCGTTTCTGACCATCTCTTATGTTTTTCTGGATGCGATGTGTGTATCAGCCTGGTCGACGACATCTGACATGTTGTATGTGCTTTAATGCTCGAAACCCGGTAAACGCTGCTTGCAGCTTTAATTATTATTATTATTATTATTTTTCCGCCATAAAACGCGTCGCCCAGCACAAACCGTAAGTCGTAGAAACTTGCCACTTGGTCAACTGGTTGTATATTAGCAGGCTACTCAGATACAGTGAATCAGCCAAATCGGCCCATAGGTGGCGCTATAGCAATGCCCGACGCGTTGGGGCTCATAACTCCTAAACCGGACATCCTACACTCAAGTGTTTGGTATCATTGTAATCCCTGGCTCCAAACTTAAAAAATGTATATCTCCGATTTCATTTCCGGTATGCAAATTTTTTCGCTAATTTGCATAATATGCATTTCAAGCCAAACTGAACTAGTCCTAGGTTTTTCGCCCGATCGGAATCGTTCCAACGCAGGAGAAATCTGTGGAGTGAGTAGGTAAATAATTATCGAACAGAATGTGTAATTTCGCTTCAGTGTCACTAAGGGGCGCCAAAATTCAATACCGGAAGTAGACTATCTCCAGGAAAATGGCTATAACTCGTGAACGGTTAGAGATATCTTAACGCGGTTTGGTACACATGTGTATCAGCTCACTCCCGGGTCACAGGACAAAATACGCGGATTTTGGCCACTAGGTGGCGCTATAATAAGCTTGAGGTCGAAAATGGCTATCACTACACAACCGTAAGCCCGATACACTTCATATTTGGTATGGTGTGTCTTTGTGCAATGTACCATGAGGGTCTAGAAGGACATTGGCGTATCTGCAAAAACATGGCCGTCATCGGCCAATGAAGTGTGAGGGCTGATTTGACAGGGTTAACGAAGGTCGATCGGAACGACATTCACTGTGCTTGTTCGTGTACTGCTCCAGAAGGTCTGTAAGAATTATGGTGTCATTTCGCCACTAGGGGGCGTAATACCGTATTTCGGTGCCTTTATCACGTGACGTTTGACATACACACACAAACATGACATCATATGATAGATCGGTTCATGACGAAAAACTTTGCCTCTTGAAGCGTTGCTGTCAATCAAACGGTTCGTTAGTTATTGGCGATAACGTTCAAACCTACTTTTGCGAACTAGTCCTAGGTTTTTCATCCGATCTGAACCTAACGAAAGCTGATTGATTCTGTGGAGTGGGAATATGAATAATTATCGAAAAAAAGTTGAAATTTGTATTCAAACACGCAAGGAGTGGCCAAAAACCGAACTGGGCGGAGCTTAAAACATTTAAACGGCCATAACTCGAGAGGCGTTTGAGATATCATCATGGGGCTTGAATCATATGTGTAGGCCATCGGTCTAAGGTCGTGATATGAAAAGCTCGCCGATTGGACACTAGATGGCGCTATAACGGGGAAAATAGCACTAAATACTGTGATTATGCAATGGTTGCAACTTTCACGCCTATAACTTTATCTGTGGTCAAGAGATTTTCATGGGAGTTATTTTTTTAGCATCCTGAATTGTTTCTGAGTCCTACGATACTAAGCATGCCAGATTTCGCCTTACAGTTAGTTCTGCACAGGAAAATAGCGCTTAAAAAACACACGCGAATAACTCCGCGAGGGTTATTCCGATCGACTCGAAACGACCATAGGAAGAACATTGCATTACCTTCTGAACAAAAAAGTCTATTGGCGTTATGTTAAAATTTCCATCAGAAATGGCCGAAAATTGCAAAAAACGAAATTACCTCAAAATTTGTCGTTTTTTACACATAAATGGTTATATGGAGAGATTTCACTGAATGAGAGCCGTTTTTTTGCTGATAACTAATGTATTTAAGGTTGTATCTTCACCAAACGTATGCATAATGACATGGTACTTGGTAATTCTGATGGCAGTCAGGACCTGAGGGAGCCTTCAGTTTCGGAAGCATATTTTACACGCCTACAACTTTGGCTGCAGTCACCATATTTTTATGGGACTTTTTTCACAGGAGTCCTGAATTGTTGTAGAGTCCAACGATACCAAACATGCCCAGTTTTGCCTTATGCTTAGTCCTGGGGTTACTGTTCACTGTAGGTCCTTGCGGTCTGCTGCGCTGCTGTGTTTCTGTCTTATGTACACGTGTGCAGTCTGTTTGCACCATTGCACCATACCACGACTCAATGGCCTTGTAGTTCAACTAAACACGGCCATTTCTGAATTGTATGTTACATTATAAATCTGAAAAACTAATTCTAGTTAACAAATTATCCTCATAACGTCACATTAAGGACATCACATGTTTGTCTTGTAGGTGCACCTGTGTGTAAGCATACATAGTCTGTATGATCTTTTTTTGACCATCTCTTTCATTTTTCTGGAGCGAGGTGGTCTATCATTCATTGTGGCTGTGTACTGGTGTAACTGCTCCGCCTGGTAAGCGACGTGTGAGGTTTTTGACGTTCCCTTAAAGCTCGAAACCCGGCAATTGCTGCTTGCAGCTATATTTATTATTAGGGGTTCAAGCACGAAGTGCTGAAACCCTATTGTAATTGCCAAGGTTTTTATTAGGGGTTCAAGCACGAAGTGCTGAAACCCTATTGTAATTGCCAAGGTTTTTATTATTATTATTATTATTATTATTATTAGTTATTATTATTCTGCCGTAAAACGGAACGTGCAGACCAAACCGTAAGGCCTAGAGACTTGAAACTTGGCCAAATGGTAGGACCCAATTTGGGGAGAGGTTGATAGAGTATCAACCCGATTGGCCCATAGGTGGCGCTATAGCGATAACAA